>NW_024081014.1:1653888-1773215 GCF_003009895.1 Hyaena hyaena
TACAGCATCCCTTCTTAATAAAGACTCTCGAGAAAGTTGGGATAGAAGGAACCTACTTAAACATCATCAAAGCCATCTATGAGAAGCCTTCAGCTAACATCATCTTCAACGGGGAAAAACTGAGAGCTTTCCCCCTGAGATCAGTAAAACGACAGGGATGTCCACTCTCACCACTGTTGTTTAACATAGTGCTGGAAGTCCTAGCATCAGCCATCAGACAACAAAAGGAAATCAAAGGCATCAGAATTGGCAAAGAGGAAGTCAAACTTTCCCTCTTCGCAGATGACATGATCCTCTACATCGAAAACCCGACAGACTCCACCAGAAGCCTGCTAGAACTGATCCAAGAATTCAGCCAAGTTGCAGGGTACAAAATCAACGTACAGAAATCGGTTGCATTTTTATACACCAACAATGAAGCAACAGAGAGAGAAATCAAGAAACTGATCCCATTCACGGTTGCACAAAAAACCATAAAATACCTCGGAATAAATTTTTTAATTTTTTTTAATGTTTTATTTATTTCTGAGAGAGAGAGAGAGAGACAGTGTGAGCAGGGGAGGGTCAGAGAGAGACGGAGACACAGAATGTGAAGCAGGCTCCAGACTCTGAGCTAGCTGTCAGCACAGAGCCCGCCGCGGGGCTCTAACCCACGAACCGTGAGATCATGACCCGAGCCGAAGTCGGACGCTTAACCGACTGAGCCACTCAGGCGCCCCTAATGTTTGTTTATTTTTGAGCAAGAGCGAGAGACTGAGCATGAGCAGGGGAGGGGCAGAAAGAGAGAGGGAGACACAGAATCCAAAGCAAGCTCCAAGAGCCTGACGTAGGGCTCTAACCCATGAACCATGAGATCATGACCTGAGCCAAAGTTGGATGCTTGACTGAGCCACCCAGGCACCCCTGAAGCCTTATTTTTAAGAGAGTTTTAGATTTCACAGCAAAATCAATCAGAAAATACAAAGAATTCCAATATTCTCCTTGCCCCAAACAAACATAGCCTGTTACACTACGAGTATCCCACATCAGAGTGGTACATTTGTTAAAACTGAACCAACACTGATACATCATTATCATTCAGAGTCCATCTTTTATGTTAGGGTTCACTTTTGGTGTTGTACATTCTGTGGGTATGGATAAATGTATAATGACATGTATCCAGCCATTAGAGTACCATGCAGAATAGTTTCACTGCCCTAAAAGTCCTTGGTACGCTGCCTATTCATTTCTCCCTCTCTAGAGCCTCTGGCAATCACTGATTTTTGTAGCGTCTTCATAGTTTTGCATTTTCCAGAATATTATATAGTTGGAATCCTAGAGTATGTAACCTTTTCAGTTTGGCTTCTTTCAGTTAGTAGTATGCATTTAAGGTGGTTTCAGGTTTTTTTCATGGCTTGGTAGCTTTTTTCTTTTTTAGTGCTGAGTAATACTCCATTGTCTAGATGTATCACAGTTTATTCATTCACCTACTGAAGGACATCTTGGTGGCTTCCAAGTTTTGGCAGTTATGAATAAAACTGTCATAAAAACCCATGTGCAGGTTTTTGGGTGGACAGAGAATTTAACTCCTTTGGGTAGCTACTAAGGAGCATGGTTGCTAGAGTACATGGTAAGTTTATGTTTAGTTTTGTAAGAAGCTGCCAACTCTTCTTCCAAAGTGGCCATACCATCTTGTATTCCCATGAGCAGTGAATGAGAGTTCCTGTTGCTCCACATTCTCACTAGCATTTGGTGTTGTCAGTGTTATGGATTTTGGCCATTCTAATAGGTGGTATCTCATTGTTCTCATTTGTATTTCACTGACAGAAGATGTTGAGCATATTTGCATTTGCTTATTTCCATCTGTAAGCCTTCTTGGCGAGGCATCTGTTCAGATCCCTTGCCTATTTTTAAAATCAGGTTATTTGTGGGGCACCTGGCTGGCTCCATTGGTAGTGCATGTGACTCTGGTTCTTGGGATTGTGAATTCAAGCCCCATGTTGGGCGTGGAGCCTACTTTAAAAAATAAAAAACAAAAACCTAAAATCAGATTATTTTCTTATTGTTGAATTTTAAAAGTTTTTTGTATATTTTGGATAATACCCATTTATAAGATATGTTTTGCAAATATTTTATGTCATTCTGAGACTGTCTTCTCATTCTCTTGATCCAGATTGCATTTTTTTTTTTTTTTTTGCTGGCCTTTTTAGACTCTTAATCTATGTTCTCAGTCTTCGTTTGTCTTTCATAGTCTTTACACTTTTGAAGTGTATTGGTCAGTTATTTTGGATTTGTCTGATGTAATCTCATGATTGGACTGAGATTATGTATTTTTTGGCAAGAATGCCAAGGGAGGGATGTTATGTCCTTAGTACATCTTACCAGGGAATATAAGATGTTACTGTGTTGTATTGCAGGGAATATTAATCTTGATAACTTACTTGAGGTAGTGTCTGCTGGGTTTCTTCACTATAGAGTTACCATTTTCCCTTTGTACTTGATAAATATCTTGGGGAATATACTCCTCAAACATACCCATTGATTTAAGCATGTATTGGAGTTTGCCTGCAATAGTTGTTATTGTGGTGTTTGCCTAATAGTGATTTTGTTTTTCTTTCATTCCTCCTACATTTACTAATGGAGAGTTTTCTGTAAGGAAGACTTGTCCCTTCCCGTTTATTTATATACTCAGTTATTTATATTAGCATGGACTTATGGATATTTATTTCACTTTTGAGTTATAATACAATTTTATCACTATTTTATTTCCTGAAATTGTCCTATAAAGCTGTTATATATGAATTTTATTTAAAAAAGAAAGCTTATTTCGGGAAATTGATTTTACTGAAGAACGAGAGGTGAGCCATTTTAGTTTACATTGCAACTAGTATGCTGATAATGCTTTGTTGCTTATTATTTCTGGTAGTTTTTAGTGTCTTGACTTACATCTATTTGGTAGTTCTATCCGTAATCTTAATTTAGACTGCTTAACGTTTTATTCTGATGAGATGAACGTGGTGGCTTGCATGCATGAGGTAGAAATTGTTTTTTAGATCTCATTGTGTGTTATGAATTGTGTAAATTTTATAATATTTCTATGGGCTTATTGGTATTAAGAGTGTTTCATAGTGGTGCCTGGGTGGTTCAGTTGGTTAAGCGTCCTACTTTGGCTCAGGTCATGATCTCACAGTTTGTGAGTCCCCAAGTCAGGCTTTGTGCTGACAGCTCAGAGCCTGGAGTCTCTTTCAGGTTCTGTGTCTCCCTCTCTCTATCCCTTCCCCACTCATGGTCTGTCTCTCTCTGTCTCTCAAAAATAAATCTTTTTTTTTTTGTCGTGGTTCTGATGGCGTTTTTTTGCTTTTGTTTTTGTTTTTTTGGTCTCAAAAATAAATCTTAAGAAAAATTTTTTAAAAGAGTGTTTTATAAAGTAGAAAAATATTAAACAGTGAGAAGTCTAAATATCAGTGGATCTTATCTACATTCTTAGAGTAAAATTAGACTTAGGAAAATATTTGTCTTTCTAATATAGCAGGTTTTCTTGTGCTTCCATTTCTAGCAAAATAATGTACACATATAGAGAAATTTTAGTAATAATTATGATGACTTGTATTTTTATAATTGAATGACCAAATCAGATTTTTAAAAATATTCTGACTTGAGATTATCTTTTGTCTCTGGGTTTTCATATTTTCTAGATAGGTTCAAAAAAATAGGTTAATATTATCCTTTGAAGAGAATTTAAAACATAGAAGAATTTTGTACATAAATTATGGGAATTATACAGTGAGGTAGATTTTCATATATGATTTGTTGAACAAGTTGCATTAATTTATAGCCATATCTGTCTGGTAAATTAAGTCATAATGACTGACATTGATCCTGAAGAAATCAATCTAAATTAGTTTGTATTAATGTCCTCTTATCTAAAACTAATTCAGCACAATTTGGTGTTTCTGAAAGTTTGGGAATTGGTCCTTAATACTTATTCTAAATTTGAATATCTAGACCTGCATATAAGTATGGGTTAAATGGCCAGTACTTTACTTTTGATTAAGTTAATTTAAATTATTACTGATTTATTTTCATTCCAATTGGGACAAATAACATATTGGTTATTTGTAAAACATCTTTTCTGTTACTATCCTCTCACATTAATTAATTTGAGGGGGAAAAACAAAACTCATTTTACTGCTCTGGGTATTTCTTATTTTATGTAAATTCACATTATACTATCTATATCTCCTAAGCTTTTAGAATTAAAATATAATGTAAAGGTCATTTAGTCTGACCTTTTATGTAATTAAGAAATCTCATCTAGAGCACATAAGACAGTTATCCAGCCTCTATTTGAATGTGGTCATGTTGGGAATCTTACTCCTCTTGGGAGAGTTCATTTCACTATTTTATATTTTTTACCAATCAGAACACTTCTTATTTGACTTACAAGCTCCTTGATGGAAGACATTATTTTATTCATCTTTGTATCCATGACACTGACTTGTAAATAATACAATAGGTACTTACAATATATTTGTTAAATTGTATCCAGTAGCAGTCTACTTTCCCATTGGCTTTAACCTTATGGCTCAAAAGAGAACTGTGTTCTTTTCTATTTGGTAGACTTTTACATATGTGAATGCCACCATTATGTCCGTCTTTAGTCTTCACTTCTCTGGACACTGAGAATTTGTAGATCTCTGACCATCCTAATCATCTAGGTTTATCATCCATTCTTAAAAATAGGATACTAAGGTTGGAACTCAATCTTTAGATAGGATCAAATAGAGTGGAATCATTAATTGTAGATTAACGGCTTCTTTTGTGTACAGGCACTAGGATAGACACTGTGAAACGGAAAAAAAAAAATCTGAACTGGAAAACCATCCCTTCAGACTCCAGAATTTTGGATTGTCAGTTTTGTCTATTGGCTTTTAAATTGTATTTTCTAGCTAATATTGGGGTAAAGTCTTTTTTTTTTAAATATTTTTATTTATTTCTAGGAGAGAGAGAGAGACAGCATGAGCAGGGGAGGGCCAGAGAGAGAGGGAGACGCAGACTCTGAAACAGGCTCCAGGCTCTGAGATGGCAGTCAGCACAGAGCCCGATGCGGGGCTCGAACCCACGAACCATGAGATCATGACCTAAGCGAAAGTCGGTCGCTTAACCGACTAAGCCACCCAGGCGCCCCTGGGGTAAAGTCTTTTAATGCCACCTAATCATTGTTCACCCAACTTTCGATATTTAATAATAATTTACATTTACCTGCTGGTAGTTTATTTAATACCTTCACTTACATGGTCACATTTAATCCTCAAGCTAGGTATTACTATTCCCACTTCACAGAGGGAGAAATTAATTTTCCCCAAGTTCTACAGCTGGTAAAGTGGCAGAATTCAGGTTTTTCTGATTCTATTGACTTTTTCCACAACTATCTTACCAAGACCTTACTTCTTTTTACATCTGTTTTTAAAAATGTTTTGTGTTTATTTACATTTGAGAGAGAGACAGAGACAGAAGACAGTGTGTGAGTGGGGGAGGGACAGAGGGGGGGGGGAGATAAAATCTGAAGCAGGCACCAGGCTCTGAGCTGTCAGCACAGAGCCTGATGTAGGGGTTGAATTCACTATCCATGAGATCATGACCTGAGCTGATGTCAGATGCTCAACCGACTGAGGCACCCAGGAGCCCCAAGACCTCATTTCACTCTTGATTCGAAGGGACACATGCCTGTTGTGTTGATATTTATCATTTATTCCATTCAGTATTTTCTAATTCATACATTTAACACAGTCACCAGAATCAATGTTAGTCTTCCTTCTGTGTTAGATACTGTGTATTCATTTTAACATAAAATACTAACCCAATTGTGCAAATTTACTCTCAATTACTAAGTAAGAACTAGGTTTTTTTTTTTTTAGTAAGAATTAAACTTATTTCTTAAAAAAAAAAAAAAAAAAGGAAAAAGATAAGCATTCTTGAACCTGAGCTTGGCCTATATGATACAAGGTTTTGGAACTTAGGGTATATAATTGTGACTTCTAAAGAAAGTTTGATTCTACCCAATGGCTTTAGCTTTTTCATTCTTCTGCAACCTTGCTGTATTTGATTTTTATAAGCATTTTGGAATAATTAAATCCTTGTTCTTATTGTGTATAGCTTGGGATGGTGGAATGGATTGAACCTCCTAAACGAGAACGCAAAGCAAACTACGCAGTGGATGCCTACTTTAGAGAGGCTTTACGTGTCAGTGAGCCAAAGGTAGCAAAGGTAAAACAGAATGAACCCTGTTTTTATGTCCTACAGCAGAATTCTCTTGTAACATGGTCAGTGATTTAGATTTATTTATATTGGTGTGAAATTATAGTTTTTAAAATATAACAACAATCTGGAAAAGTAGTTGGTAAAACCCAGCCATATATAAAGGGACTACATTGTATTTATTTTTCCATATGTTAAAGAAGTAGTAAAATATAAGTATGTTCAATTCGTGTACTAAAAACAAATATGTGTGTAATGCATTTTCCCCCATAGGCTCCACGACCTCCAAAGCAGCCAAATGTTCAGGATTTTCAGTTTTTTCCACCACGTTTGTTTGAGCTCCTGGAAAAGGAAATTCTTTATTACAGGAAGACAATAGGCTATAAGGTAATTTTTCAAGTATCTATTATTTTTTTAAGTTTTTAGATTAGTATAATTTTTTGAAAGAGAGTGTGTATGTGCAGGTGGGGGAGGGGTAGAGGAAGAGGGAGAGAGAATCTTAAGCAGGCTCCAGCAAGCACGAAGCCTGATGTAGGGCTTGATCCCATGAACTGTGAGACCATGACCTGTGTTAAAATTAAGACTGGGATGCTTAACTGACTGAGCCACCCAGGAACCCCTATAATATAATCTAAGCTAACATAATCTGTTAAAGTATACTGGAAAGGATTCCATTTTAACGTGAGAGAGCATCAGAGTAATTCAAAATAGTGGTGTTTTTAAAACCAAGGAGGAGGTTTAACTAGAAGTAAAGCATCAAACTACCAAATAACTAGTAGGATGATCTTGAAATGGGAATAATGGAGAATTATCCAATATTTCAAAAGTAGTGATAATAACATATTATTTTAATAACGCTAGTGTTTGGTCAAAGAATATGTGGAAAGAACAATAGGTATATGTTTAATTAGAAGTAAAGATATGATAGATAACGAGGTTTTTAATCGTTTTCCATAATAAGATCAAGAAATAATACGTTTGTATTTATTTTTCTTGGGTTGATGAAAGACCTGTTGGTAGTTATTTGATTTTTGCCACAGAGGTGTTAAAGCTAATGATAAACATGATAATTCTAACATTAAAAAAATTTTTTTAATGTTTTATTTATTTTTGAGAGAGAGAGAGAGACATTGTGAGCAGGGGAGGGTCAGTGAGAGAGGGAGACACAGAATCCAAAGACAGGCTCCAGGCCCTCAGCTGTCAGCACAGAGCCTGATGTGGGCCTTGAACCCACGAACCATGAGATCATGACCTGAGACGAAGTCAGGCCATCCAGGCACCCCAGTTCTAACATTTTTAAATGATCTTTTGGATGAGTATCTGTGTGACTCAGTTAGTTAATGTCTGTCTCTTTATTTTGGTTCAGGTCTTGATATCAAGGTCATGAGATCAAGCTCTACTTCAGGCTCTGTGCTGACAGCGCAGAGCCTACTTGGGATTCTCTCTCTCCCTCTCTCTCTGCTCCTCTCCCCACTCACACACTCTCTTTCTCTCACAATAAATGAATAAACATTGAAAAAAAACTAAAAAAATGATCTTTTGGAAATCAAAATTCTTATTTGTTAGGTAGATAGGAACCCATTTTTAGTGAGTGAAAAGTTTGTCACCCTAAAGCTGTCACACTGAGAGATTAAGTATACCTGGTTATTTCTATATGCTAAAACTTTCCAGGGAATGGAAAGGGATGATGACCAACGTATAAAATTCACTAGTATAAACAAAATTATAAAAATATTAACACTAGGGTGGCTCAGTCAGTTAAGCATCCAACTATTGATTTTGGCTCAGATCATGATCTCACCGTTCATGAGTTCAAGCCTCACACTGGGCTCTGCGCTGATGGCGTAGAGCCTGCTTGGGATTGTCTCTCTTCCTCTCACTGTCCCTCCCCTTCTCTCTCTCTCTCTCTTTCTCAAAAATAAATAAATATACTTTAAAAATATTAACATTATTGTAGTTTTATGAATTTTTCGGTTTCATGAATTAGAAGATGTGTTTTAAAATTTATTTTGTGAACCTTTATCATAAGTAGAACTATAACCAATTTTTTAAATTAGTAGCTGTAATGTGTCTAGAAAAACTCCATATATATAAGATACTTAGTTCATTTATATTTTGAAACTAGAGTAAATTTCTAGAGCATTTCTACTATTTGTCCAGAGTGAGAGCAGTACTATTTGAAATGGAGCAAAAAAGGTTTGCTTGCTATTTATGTACCAAATTTCAACATATATAAAACGGAACAAGAAACTTAAGGTGGATATAGGTAGCTAATTATAATCTGGTTAGGAAATGTGATTAAATTTGAGTGCTTTGAATCAACATGAGTGGATAAAATCTGTCTTAGGAAGTTGTAAAAAAGTAAAAGTACCATGATTGAACATTCAGTTCAGGAGTAAAATAAGTTTCTTTTTTTTTAATTTTTTAATGTTTTTATTTATTTTTGAGAGAGACAGAGTATGAGCAGGGGAGGGGCAGAGAGAGAGGGAGATGAAGAATCCAAAGCAGGCCCCAGGCTCTGAGGTGTCAGCACAGAGCCCGATGTGGGGCTTGAACTCATAGACCATGAGATCATGACCTGAGCCGACGTTGGACACTTAATGGACTTAGCCACCTAGGTGCCCCAAATTAGTTTCAAAGAAAGTGAAAATGGCAGAATGCCAGAAGAAACAGGAAAATTAATGGAGAATTATCCAATATTTCAAAAATAGTGATAACATTATTTTAATAATGATTCAAAATAAAAATGAAGATAGTAAAATTAAAGTGATTAATAATATTTCATGAGGTAAACAAATATACAAATATATATTATTCTACTAAAGTTATAAACATTTTAGGTTTAGATCATTATTATTTTTATGGACTGTTTTTAGTGAGGCTTGAGAATTAATTGAAATGTTAGACCCACTTAATAAACAACCAAATATTTGTATAGAGCCTTTTATAATTCACAAAATCCTTTATCACACACTTCATTTGATTTCTAACAGCCCTGTGAGATTAGTGTTATCTTCTCCATATAAAACATTAGGAGACTGCAGTTCAGAGAGGTTAAAAGACTTATTCAAGGTCACATAGCTAACAGAGTTGCCAAGGGTGCTAGTCTCAAACCTGAGTTCTCAGTGTTCAAATGCTATGCTCTTTCTCTCAGACGTTCTGGGCTATTTCTGCATGTGACATAACCCTGCTTCTTTTTGCAGCCCTAAATAAGGACTGTGTTTATAGTGGTGTGACATGTTGTTTGGGAGGTAAGCCAAGTGGTAGTCAAATAGCAGCAATGAAAAAATCTCTGCCGATATAACTGTTTGTGCTCCTTCTTTGGAGATACTGAAATTCTGTTCCCTCCCATAGTACAGTGCCCACCACATTCTCACCACAGCTCTGGTTTTAATGTAAGCAGTGTCTTTCATTACAGTCGGTTTGTGGTTGGGGTGAGATCTTACAATCACATTTGGGTGGTAGCCAACTGGAAGGAGATGGAGGAGAGAGAAACCTTAGTAGAGAGAGGAATGAAGGGAAAGCTGCAGAGGGAGACAAGAAGTAGGTAGGTGGAAGGAGGCAGGACAGGCATGAATGAGGAGAGGGAAGATGGCATGGAATCCATGCTGTGGCACCTTGCTGTTGTGCTTCCTCACCTCCCACAGAGAAGTGACAGGAGAAGGGAGGATGAGTGAAAGGAGGGCTGTTTTTAATTTAATCCGTATTTATTGAGAACTCCTCTGTGCCAGGTCCTATCCATGCACTGGTGATAAAGTAGTGAACAAGACAGTCAAGGTCCCCCAGTGCATGGAACTTGTGTTCTAATGGAGGGGATGGATACTAAGTTCATACAACAGAGTAATGGCAGTATTTGTTTTCTGTGCTTACAGAAGATGCTCCAAGGGAACATGACGTAGGTATCAAATGTGGATTGGGCAATCAGGGAGATGGTCCCTAAGGCAGTGTCATTGCGATCAGAGAGATGCACAGGAATTAGCCAAAATGACGTGTGGGAGAGATGAGTGCAGCAGGGAATGCATAGGTACAAAGGTGTTGCTGTAGGAAGGAGGATTGCCCCTTCAGAAACCGAAGGCAGGCCAGGATTGGTAAGGAGTGATGAGGAAGAGGGATGAGATGAAGTTGGTGAGTGGGTAATTAACTGAACGTTAATTGTAAGTACCATTAATTAGGTTGAACTTTACCTTTAGAGCAAAGGAAAACCATTGAGATGTTTTTAAAGTGAAGGGGTCTGTGGGTGGTGAAATACTAATAGCAGGTACTTATTTGGTCCTTCCTTGTGTTGCTTTCTGTTCTAAGTTATTTAAAAAGATTAGCTCGGGGCACCTGGGTGGCTCAGTTGGTTAAGCGTCAGACTTCGGCTTAGTTCATGATCTCAGAGTTTGTGAGTTCAAAGCTCTGCATCGGGCCCTGTGCTGACAGCTCAGAGCCTGGAGCCTGCTTCGGATTCTGTGTCTCCCTCTCTCTCTGCCCCCCTGCCACTAGCACTCTGTCTCTCTCTCTCTCAAAACTTAATAAATGTCAAAAAAAATTCTATTATAGTATCTATTTTATTTTTTATTAATTTTTTAAATTTACATCCAAGTTAATTAGCATATAGCGCAACAATGATGTCAGGAGTAGATTGCTTAATGCCCCTTACCCATTTAGCCCATCCGCCCTCCCACAGCCCCTCTAGTAACCCTCTGTTTGTTCTCCATATTTAACAGTCTCTTACGTTTTTGTCCCCCTCCCTGTTTTTATATATTTTTTGCTTCCCTTCCCTATGTTCATCTGTTTTGTATCTTAAAGTCCTCATACTAGTGAAGTCCTATATTTGTCTTTCTCTGACTAATTTTGCTTTGCATGATACCCTCTAGTTCCGTCCACATAGTTGCAAATGGTAAAATTTCATTCTTTTTGATTGCCAAGTAATACTCCATTGTATGTATGTATGTATGTATGTATGTATGTGTGTATATCTATATCTATATCTATATCTATATCTATCTACCTACCATGTCTTTTTTTTTTAATGTTTTTTATTTTATTTCTAGGAGAGAGAGAGAGACAGCATGAGCAGGGGAGGCTCAGAGAGAGAGGGAGTCACAGACTGAAACAGGCTCCAGGCTCTGAGCTGGCAGTCAGCACAGAGCCCGACGCAGGGCTCAAACCCACGAACCACGAGATCATGACCTAAGCAAAAGTCGGACGCTTAACCGACTAAGCCACCCAGGCGCCCCTCTACCATGTCTTCTTTATCCATTCATCCATTAATGGGCATTTGGGCTCTTTCCATAGTTTGGCTATTGTCAGTAGTGCAGCTATAATCATTGGGGTGCATGTGTCCCTTTGAAACAGCACACCTATATCCCTTGGATAAATACCTACTAATGCAATTGCTGGATCATAGGGTAGTTCTATTTTTTAATTTTTAAATTAAAAAAATTTTTTAAATATTTTATTTCTTTCTGAGAGAGAGAGGCAGAGTGAGTAGGGGAGGGTCAGAGAGAGAGGGAGACACAGAACCAGAAGCAGGCTCCAGGCTCTGAGTTAGCTGTCAGCACAGAGCCCGACGCGGGGCTCGAACCCACAAACCGTGAGATCATTACCTGAGTCGAAGTCAGACGCTTAACCAACTGAGCCACCCAGGTGCCCCTAAATTTAAAAAAATTTTAAATAAATAGATTGGCTCATTATCTTCCTAATAGCCTTAGGACTGTATTTCTGTGTTACAGATGGGGAAACTGAAGCACATAGAGATTGAGTAATTTGCCCTAGGTTAAACATCTTTTAACATGTAGAGTATGATCAGATTTACATTTTTTTAAAGATGACTTTGGCTGGATACAGAGAATGATGACTTTAAATCATTCAGGAGGCTTTTGAAGTGTGAAAAGTTGAGAGAAGATGGTGGCAGCTTGGAGCATGGTGGCAGTGGTGGTGATGGTGGAAGGAGAGTTTATCCCCTACCACTCTACTAGTCATGTGTTCTCGTCAGCCTCATCTTGAATTGGGTTTATGTCATCTTAAGACTTGCCTTGGGGCGCCTGGGTGGCTTAGTCGGTTAAGCGTCTGACTTTCACTTAGGTCATGATCTCGCGGTTCGTGGGTTCGAGCCCCTCATCGGGCTCTGTGCTGACTGCCAGCTCAGAGCCTGGAGCCTGTTTTGGTCTGTGACTCCCTCTGTCTCTGACCCTCCCCTGCTCACGCTGTCTCTCTCTCTCCTAGAAATAAAATAAAAAACATTAAAAAAAATTATAAAAAAAAAAAAAAGACTTGCCTTGATCCTCCACATGCATATTTAGCTGAGGATTTATAACACAAATATGAGTACATTCTGGATGTTGACTCTTTTTGAAGCTTGTCCCTTCCATTCTTCACCAGGGGATGCAGACCTGAGCTAAGGTGTGTGCTTCAATTGGGTGGGTGTCATGTTGGAGATGAGAGTATAGATAGAGGAGTGTCGCATGCTAGTCCTCTGCAAAAGCTCTTTTTCCAAGGATAATGTGATATTAATAACTGTTACACATATCTTCTTAGAGATATCTAGCATCCCCCCCCCAATAGCTCCAGAAAACTCACCAGAGCTACAAAGTGAATGGAGCAGTAGTTTATTCTCAGTTGAACACAACTGTTACAGTACAACTATCTGGTATTCTTGAAGCATGGTTAGGTTCTCAAAAAGGACTCTTTCCCCCTTCCTGCTTAACAGATTCTTGGGGAGAGAGGTGTTGTCTTATAGCTGGGGGTGATGTGGTACATGGTACTATTTTGTCCATTTTGAGTCCCTATAGTCTTATTCAGTATGAAGTTTGGATAGTAAGGAGCTCTGTACTTTTGAAGCACTTACTAAAGAACATTTTTTCCCAGAGCCTGCCTATTTACATTTTTATTTTCTATTTTGCCCCCCCCCCATATTCAGCACAACAAGGTCACAACAATATTTTTTTTGAAAGACAAATTAGTTGTTTCTTTTCTTTAATGTTTTATTTATTTCTGAGAGAGAGAGAGAGAGAGAGAGACAGCGTGAGCAGGGGAGGGTCAGAGAGAGAGGGAGATACAGAATCTGAAGCAGGCTCCAGGCTCTGAGCTGGCTCACAGCACAGAGCCCGACACGGGGCTCGAACCCACGAACCGTGAGATCATGACCTGAGCTGAAGTCAGACGCTTAACTGACTGAGCCACCCAGGCGCCCCAAGGTCACAACAATATTGCTTATGATGAGATCTGGAATTAAAGAGTTTTGTTTTATTTGAGCCGGAGAATTTTTGTTTGTTTTGCTCTAACCACTTGGTGGATGATAGCAGTGCATCATGTGCCGGTTCTCTCTGCTCTTAGCTTTGACCTTGTTGCAAATCAGACACATTCAGAAGCTTTACTGCTCTTGCAACTTAAATGAGTTAAAGTATTTAATCACTTGTTCACTGAAATCTTTCTGTTGGAAGAGGATGACTTCATTGAAATTTCAGTTGTGGAATTAACAAAACCCCAGAGGATCTAGAAGTCCCATTGAGTCTAAGACCTGGCATGAAAGACCTCTGCCATATTTGAAGCTGGAGAAAGCTGGAGAACACTGTAACATTTATCTTCAATAAAAAATTCTTTAGGGACAAGTATAGACATTTGACAAATGGAGGAAGTTCTATAATCTCCGTGAGTTTTGGTAATGTGCCATCGTGAGCCAGTTGTTTGCAGTGTGCTGCAATTTCTGGTCACTACAGAAATTGGACACACTGGACAGTACAGTGTGCTGATTTCTGGTCACTATGTGAATTTGTGGACCACCACATTTAATTCATTGTTCCATATTTCTATGAAATGCTTCCTAAAACTCATTCTGACCAAGACCAAAAATTTTTTTTTTCACTTTCCATGGAACATAGCTCTTAGTCACACATTCTTTAGTGTCTGACTAGAAATCCAGGTAATAATGGAGATGTTCCCTTTCAAAAGATAACATTTAGTATCTTTGTATTTCATACAAAGTATGAATGTATCAATGTATTTCATACAGTATGAATATTTCAAGTAGTTTGTAGGTATCTCTATAGTGTTATTGGTCTATAATTTGTTTACTTAATTCTTATGTAGCACTTTGAAATCACTCCAGGAAGTTTAATGCTGCTAAGAACCTCATGAGGTAAAAAAATGAATACCTTTTAAAAATGATGAATATTAAGGAGTTTTTTCTTATAGGAGGAGATATGGGAATGTAGGAATTTTGAATCATTTCTAATTCTAGAAATTTTAGTGGTTAGATGTTTGAATTGAAATAGTAAATATAACATAGATGAAGTCCTTCTAAGGTTTTGCTACATTAAAAATATGAGCAGTAGATGTGGAAGAAGTAGTTTGTCATGAGGCCTAAAATCTAATGGTATAATATAGTATTATGATTTGACTTTTGTTAAAGTTCAAGGGGGAAATTTTTAGTACCTGCATAGGAATAAACAGTTTATTTTGTGTGGGTATGTTTCCAGGTGCATTTCCATTTTCTGGTTTAAAATTAGATATTTATGAAATATGTACTTCATTAAAATATGGTTTGTGGGACATGGAGATTTTGAAGCTATTTCATAGACAAATATCTTAAGATTAAAAAGGTTTTTCTCAATTAAAATTTGAAGTCAAAGTAATTTCATATATCACCAAGGATCTGTTAAACTTTTTTTAAAAGAATGTTTTTAACATGTATTCATTTTTGAGAGACATATAGTGTAAGCAGGGGAGGGGCAGAGAGAGAGGGAGACAGAATCTGAAGCAGGCTCCAGCTGAGCTGTCAGGACAGAGCCCTATGCAGGCTTTGAACCACTAACCATGAGATCATGACCTGAGCCAAAGTTGAATACTTAACCAACTAAATCACTCAGGTACCACAGGTCTATTAAACTTTTAAAGCTATGTCTGTAATTTTTTCCAAACATTTTGTTATGAAAAAATTTTGAACATATAAAAATATTGAAATAATCATATAGCAAACATCTACATACACACCACATATAATCTTCGATTTTCATCTTACTGTATTTGCTTTATCACCTCTTTGTCCATTTCTCTAGCCTCTAGTGAATAGATATCCAACTTATTTTTTATGCATTCCAAAGTTGTAGACCTAAGTATATTTCATTCAGAAACACTTCAATGAGCATATCATTAGCTAGTGTTCAATATTTATTTCTTTTTTCAAGGTAAAATTAGCATACAATGAAATGTATAAATCTGAAGTGTTTCATTCATTGTATTTTGACAAATGTCTATTTGCATAACTAAACCCCTTATGGACATATAGCGTATTACTGTCACCCCAGAAAGTGCCTCTTCAAATCAATCTCTACACCCACTCCCCAGAGACAACCACTGTTCTGATAGTATTTTCCTTCATAGATTTTTTTTTCCTCTAGAATTTCACATTAATGTAATCATATATTATGTGTAAACCGTCTTTCCCTTAGTGTAATGTTTTTAAGATTCATTCATGTCCCATTCTCGGTGGCTCATTCCTTTCTACTGCTGAGTACTATCCCATTGTAAGGATATACCATTTGCTTATCTATTCTTGTGTTGATGGACATCTAGGCTGCTTTTTGGCTTTTGGCTGTTGGGAGTAAAGCTGCTGTGAACATTTTTGCAAAAGTCTTTTTTTTAAGTTTATTTATTTTTAGAGAGTGCAGAAGGGGTAGAGAGAGAGGGAGAGAGTGAATCCCCAAGCAGGCTCCAGCATGGAGCTGGATGTGGCTCAAAACCAGAACCATGAGATCATGAGCCACATCGGGCTCCACGGTGGAACCTGCTTGGGGATTCCATGAACCATGAGATCATGATCTGAGCTGAAGTCAAGAGACGCTCAACTGAATGAGCGACCCAGGCGCTCCTTTGCAAACGTCTTTGTTTAGATAGAGCTGTTAGGAATGGACTTGCTGGTGCACATCTAATTTAAAAATGGAATTTAGCTATTGAAACATATATATATATATATATATATGTTCTTTTAATCATGCTTATCACTGGCCTGTATTTAATTTTTAACTTATACCCTTTCCATTTCCATTCGTTACCATCTTAGGCCAGGTGGTCATACTCCATTTCTAGATTATAGCCATTTAGCTGGCTCTCTTGCCTCTAGTTGCTTCCACAGTTAAATCCATCCTGCACAAAGCTTCCACATGAAAACACGTTTTGACACTTTAGTCTCCTATTGAAAAATCTCCAGTGGCTTGCTGTTGTTGTCTACTGTGTAGTTTCAAAGGCTTGTAAATCCCTTTCCACCTGGCCTTATTTGTTATCCCTTTTCAACATTAAGCCTGTATGGTCCTTCCTGGCTTTGCTTTTACTGGTTTTGCTCCTAGTGTTCCAGCCTCGAATATTGTTTGCCTCTTCTTCATCTCCCCAAATCCTTAGAGTTCAGAATTCCACAACTGGGTTGTGGGGCTTCCTCTAGGCAAGGACCATGTCCACTGTTTTTATATTCCAATGAATACCTGTCATGTGCTACAGACATAATAGACATTTGCTCTGTATTTACTAATTTGTCTGGTACTGATGATTGCAAATGAACCTGTTTTTTCAGTAAGTCTTTTAAAATTAGTAGGGTTTATATTTAGAAAATTATTGGATACAATAGTTTTAAAAATATTTTTTTTATTTTTCAGGGGCGTCTGAGTGGTTTAGTCTGCTGAGTGTCTGACTTCAGCTCAGGTCATGGTATCATGGTTTGTGAGTTTGAGCCCCACATCAGGTTCACTGTTGTCAATGCAGAACCTGCTTCAGATCCTCTGTGCCCATCTCTCTCTGCCCTTTCCCTGCTCATGCTTGCTGGCTGGCTGGCTCTCAAAAATAAATTAAAAAATATTTATTTTCAAGTTACACTAGTATAGTTTCAAACTCTATGAAATATGTGTAACAATTAGAAAAATGTACTCTGATGTACATCATAATTACATTCTAGTAAAACCATAGGGAATGAGTTGTTTATGATAGGTGTGCATATCAAACAGTGGAAGGCTTAGTGTCAACCCTTTTCTTTTTTTCTTAACTTTTAAATGTTCTTTTTGTATTTATTTTTGAGAGAGCGAGCACGAGTGGGGTAGGGACAGAGAGAGAAGGAGGTAGAGAGTCTGAAATGGGCTCTGTGCTGATAGCAGAGAGCCCGATGTGGGGCTCAAACTCCAGAACCAAAATACCATGACCCGAGCCAAAGCTGAACATTCAACTGACTGAGCCATGCAGGTGCCCCAACCCTTTTCTTTTCATATTTAATGGACTGCTATAAAACGTACTATACATATGAGGTACTTGCCCTCTTATGTCAGTGTGCTACATTGTTACTGCAGATGCACATAGAAATGGTGTGAGTCTTTGAGCTGAGTGACTTAGTTTGTCACTCCATAAAGTGAATGCTGCTCCGTACTGCTAAGCTGTACTGGTTGTCTGTGTTTACTGTGACACACTGGACATAGAGGCGCTACAGTTTTGAGATATAGGTGACTGGCTCATTGCTTGCTTCCTTGGAGAGCTGAGCTTCTGTCCCTACTCTTTTGGACTTGAGCTCTCTTCTTAGCTGTCAGTGTATCTGTAGCTCTGTATCCTAAACACTAGAATTTCTGGTACTAGAAGTGGTCACTACTACTGTATCTTTTTCTCTTGACTGCAGATTTCATCACAGTTGTTCACATACTCTGCCACCCTTTCCCTCTTACATGGATTCTCTATTTTTGGGGGGCTCTTCATTATCCTCTCGCTTCTTCCAGTCTTGGCATTTTATGTGAAGTTGCTCTCCCTTTCCATACCTTGGCAGGCAGTAAAATCACTCCTTTCTTTTTGCATTTTGAAGTGGTCAGAGCATTGAGTGCATTGCACTTCTCTGCCCTGGTTTATATTGCCAGGTGTATGGGGTTGTTTTTTGTACTGCCAAACTTTTCGTTTCTTCTGGGCTTGAAATTTTATTGTATAATGTTAGTGTTGGCATAAAGGTATTATTGTTACCACCGTGTATTACACTATTACAAGGATGTATTTTGTTCCACAGTTATAATTAAATCTAGAATATAATGTGGCAATTAGCTGTGGGCTTAACTCTAAAATACCATGTGGCACGTTTAAGAATGGTTTTTATTTTGGTAATAGCATTATAATAAGAATCTGGAGAGGATCTTGTATCATTCTGGTATAGCTTTATATTGTTTACTATTGAAATAACTCTAAGATTGATATGTGCATACATACCCTTAATTAATTTTTCTCAACAGTTTACTTAAAATTTATCTCTTGATATATAGGTCCCAAGGAATCCTGATATCCCAAATCCAGCTGTGGCTCAAAGAGAGGAGCAAAAAAAGATTGATGGAGCTGAATCTCTTACACCAGAAGAGACTGAAGAAAAAGAAAAACTTCTCACACAAGTAAAATATTTCAAGTGGCTGAAGTGCTTCTAATTAACCAGTAGAAAAAGAAAACAGATCACATTTACCTCTTATTATATGGGCTGATTATCTCTTATTATATGGGCTGATTACCTCTTATTATATGGGCTGATTACCTCTTATTATATGGGCTGATTAAACACATCAACAACACTCAGGGCTATTTTGTAAACATATATTTAGATCAGATATTCCTATTTTTTGTCCTGTTTGTAGAATACATGCATTTGGAAATGCTAGAGAATACATAAATGCAACATATAAGCATCAGTTATTACTAGGAAGACATATTTTATCAATTATAATAAAATCAGTTAATCCACATATGAAGCTTGTTAGTAATTATGAGCATATTCTTGAAAGTTTAAATTTATATTATTGTTTGTGAATTGTCCTCTGAAATTATACTCTACTAATCTTTTATTAGTAGAATAATTTTGTAATTATCAAAGTGCTTTTTATCCTTTCTTGGAAAGAACGTTAATAAAACAATGAGAGATTTCTGAATCTGTAATGTGATTATTGTATAATTAAAAGCTAATAGTTATTAAATAGGGAACATTTTCATTTGAACAAAATATTAATGCTTTCTGGCCATTGTTGCTTTAAAGAGCTTTATGAGTATAGAAATAATACACAAATAATCTGTAGAAGATAAAAAAAAGTTACAGTGTAAAAGACCCTTGTAAGATAATAAACAAACATACTGTGTGATACCACCTTAGTATAGAAAGTTGCTAGCAAGATTTATTTATTCAAGAAATTCTTTTGAAAAATATGCAAAGCACAGTACTAGAAAAGTTGGCCACATTAATTATTGAAAGATAGTTTTTATATTTTTATCTTATTTATCATATAGATCTTTATTATGATGTGTAATTTTACTGAATGAATTTTTACACAGTATATTCATAAGTTTTGGAGCCAAATGCCTGGAAGTCATAAAGTTTAGTTTGAAAATGTAATTGCTTTGGCTGAGTATTAGGGCTTACCACAGAATAAAATAAAATATTTAAATATTCATGTTGTATTTTCACAATTTATTTCCTGAACACAAAAATAAAGTTCTAGTCTTAGAATGTTACTTGGTTTGTAGTATATGGTGAATATATAGTATATTGTGAGTATACAGTATCAACAGAGAAATTGCTTTAGTTTGTAATTAGAAGTAAAGTCAATTTTTTTTTGGTTTCTCCTAGTAGTTGAATTCATTTTTAGACATCTTTCTCTGGTGCCTTAAATAATTAATCTTAAAAAAAAATCATGGCAAAGAAACAAAATGTGGGGTCACCTGAAATCTTCATCAACTAAAAGCTAGGGATAGAGTTTTGAACTGCCAGGGATATCACATTTTTATGGATTGGGACATAAGGAGTAGAAAACAAATTCTTGGTTTTATGACTTCAGAGACATGCTAATGATACCAGAGATTTAAAACATTGGTTATACTGTTCTATCTGTTAATAAAGAAATCGAGTGGGACCAGTAATATTCTGTTTATACAGATTCTATTTATGAATACAATTTTGAATAGAAATTATTTATTCACAGTGTAGTTGACCCTTGAACAATGTGGGATTAGGGGTGCTGACTGCCCATGTAGCTGGAAAATTTGCTGTATCTTTTGACTCCCCCAAAGCTTACCTACTAATAAATAGCCTACTGTTTGCTGGGAGCCTTACTGCTAACATAAATACCTGATTAACATATACTTTTTATGTTACATGTACTAAATACAGTATTCTTACAATACAGTAAGCTAGACAAGAGAAAATGTTATTAAGGAGATCATAAGGAAGAGAAGATACATTTACAGTGCTACAATGTATTTATCAAAAAAATCCCCAAAGGTCACCTGTAACTTGGAATGCTATAAAGAGTACAAAATATTTTCTGCATTCTTATTTTTCCCTCTATGTTTTTTTGGATTTAATGCAACCGTATTCCTTTCTTAATTTACATGGGAACAGATGTGAAAAAAACTGTTGATGCGCTTGATAAGACTTTGTTTTTCTATTAGCATCTTTATATCAATGCATTTGTATTTTTTGTAGGCATCTGTAAAATATAGAATTAAAAACTACACAACTTTTTTGGAACTATAAATCCATTTTTAGTACTTAGAAGTATATCTATAAAAGCAGTTATTTTATTTTATTTTTTTAATTTTTTTTTTTAATTTCTAGGAGAGAGAGAGACAGCGTGAGCGGGGGGGGGGGGTCAGAGAGAGAGGGAGTCACAGACTGAAACAGGCTCCAGGCTCTGAGCTGGCAGTCAGCACAGAGCCCGACGCGGGGCTCGAACCCACGAACCGCGAGATCATGACCTAAGCGAAAGTCGGACGCTTAACCGACTAAGCCACCCAGGCGCCCCGAAAAGCGGTTATTTTTATAATACTCAACTTCTGATTCCAAAAAAACCCCTGGGATTTTATAAAGAGGAATATTTTAAGCCTTTCAAACTGTTTTTAATGTATCATTGTAAAACATAAATAGAATAATAAATAGATAAATGGATTTGCTAATTTAACTTCTATTGATGATGTTTAATTTTTTGTTCACAGGGATTCACAAACTGGACTAAGCGAGATTTTAACCAGTTTATTAAAGCTAATGAGAAGTATGGAAGAGATGACATTGATAATATAGCTCGAGAAGTGGAGGGCAAATCACCTGAAGAGGTCATGGAGTATTCAGGTTTGTGTATAACTTTAAACAGTGCTTCATTGTAACCTTATTCATTTCTTTAGTGTCTTTTAATTGTATCATTGTTTAGGGATCTTTTAAACTATTATGAAGATAGTTAACAGTACAAAATATAATTGTATTTCTACGATTAGATAAGAAGATTTACCTAAGTGGGCTGCTATTGTTCTTAGCAATTAGCTTATAGAGCCAAGTAAAGCCCTAATGAAACAAGGGTAGCATTGACAAAATTAGTTTCCCACCTACCCATGTCTGGAATTTGATCCTCTTCTGGGCAATTCAGATCTGAGACTTGAGGTTCAGAAGATTGAATTTGTGTCTTTCTAGGATATCCTTGAAGTAGAAAATTCCTCTCAAGGAATTTAGGTCCTCAAACACCCTCAAGGTTCCAATCAGCTCCAGAAAGGTCATGGTGGTTCCCATTAACTTGAGGCAAGCTGGAATCGTTTTAAAAAAGACTGCTAGAATAAATTTTTTTTTTTTTACAAATAGTTTATTGTCAAGTTGGTTTCCATATAACACCCAGTGCTCATCCCCACAAGTGCCCTCCTCCATGCCCATCCCCCCACCCCCCTGCATCCATCAGTTCTCAGTTTTTGTCAGCATTCAAGAGTCTCTCATGGTTTGCCTCCCTCCCTCTCCCCCACTATTTCCCCCCTTCTTCTCCCCCACGGTCCTCCGTTAAGTTCCTCCTAATCCTCCTATACGTGCAAACATATGATATTTGTCCTTCTCTGCCTGACTTATTTCGCTCAGCATAACACCCTCAAGAATAAATATTTTTTAAATTTAATTTTAATTTTTAAATTTAACTAATTAAAAACATTTTCAGTGTTTATTCATTTTTGAGAGGGAGGAATAGAGAGGGAGTGCACGCGAGTGAGTGAGCGCGGGATAGGGTCAGAAAGAGAGGGAGATAAAGAATCCAAAGCAGGCTCTAGGCTCTCAGCTGTCAGTGCGGAGCCCGACATGGGGCTCAAACCCATGAACTATGAGATCATAGCCTGAGCCGAAGTTTGACTCTAAACCTACTGAGCCACCCAGACGCTCCCCTACAATAAATCTTTTGTTTGGTTCTGGAATCCCCTCCCTTTCTTACTCAGCTGTGTCTTTGGTCTTGAAGCATATACAGTTAATATGAATTCCCATGTCGTAGCACATGCAACCTTAGGCTTCCGAAAGAAATCTTAGCAAAATAGGTAATTATCTCTAGCAAGTTTTCTATGTGTAGAATAGGAATTTTCTTACTTACAAATAGGTTGAACTTTCAAATTTAGCCTGAGTTAGCTATTTAGAATCTAGAACATTTGTTTCCTTATAGAAACAATATTACAAAGTAGGCTTAGGCTTCTATGCTAACCCCTCAAAGCCTACGTAGCTTTAACAATTGAAATTCTGTGTTTTTGCCATGAAAAATAGCTGGGAGAAGACATCACAATACGAATAAATATACCAAAAATTAACACAAGCTAGGAATAGGTTTTAATTTATCTGTACCTGTTAGTGCTTGAAGAAATCCAGGATTAATAAGAGAAAAGGCATTTTTTCTTTGGAAATCTGAAAGGGTTTCTGGTGATTAGAAAGGAATTTAGAAGCTAATTATATTGGGTTTTTACTTCATATAATACTAAATTTATGAACTTCCTTTTCCTTGATTCCAGTATAGCGTTACTATTACTTGTAAGCTTTATCACCTAAGTTTACGGCATTTGGGGGCTTAGAAAGAGTAAAAATAGGTGAGGAATTCTAACAGTAAGAATAGAATGAAAAGAGCATAAGAGATTTTGTGCAGAGAGATTTTCTGAAGTAGAATTTTCCTCAAAATATCTTTAATGTGTATGAAATTGGAAGAAAAGAGGTGATTCAAAAAGATAGCATATCAGATGTTCTCTCACATTTGACACCAGGCCTGATGGCATGACTAGCTCAGTACAGTTAATTTGGGGCCATATTATAGGGTGGGGAGATTGGAATGGCTTTATGTAGTTGGTTGCAATAAAGGAAGTGTATACAGTTGGCTGTTTGTCAGTATCTTCTACATAAGCAGGCATTTGTATGTTGAATGAATAAGAGAATACATAAATGAACAAAGGTGCTTATAAAAACCAGAGAGTGACAGTTCCTCATGTGATGCTGAGATGGGTGGTTAATGTCCAGCGCAAAGAGGAAAATGGCCCACTAATGTACCAATTGTGTGCTATGGGCTGAATATTTGTTTCCCCCTCAAATTTAGATGTTGAGATCCTAACCACCAGTGTGATGGCATTAGCAGGTAGGGTTGGGAGGTGATCAGGTCATAAGGGTGAAGCTCTCACAAATGGGATTAGTGCCCTTATAAAAGAGACCCCAGAGAGCTCCCTTGCCCTTTCCAGCATGTGAGGACACATTGGGAAGACCATCATCTATGAACCAGGGTGTAGGCTCTCACTGGACTTGGAATCTTCTAGCACCTTGATCTTGGGACTTCCCAGCCTTCATAACTGAGAAATAAATGTTTTTTTTTGAAGCCACCCCCCCAACAGTAAAAATCAGAGAGCATTAACATTCCTTTTGTGATAGGCTCTAAAAATGAAAAATTTGAGAATGTAGAGTATGCCATTAAAAGGCCTTTCACTAGGGCATTTGGGTGGCTCAGTCAGTTGAGCACCTGACTCTTGATTTCAACTCAGGTCATGATCACACAGTCACGGGATCTAACCCTGCATCAGGCTCTGCACTGACAATGCATGGCCTGGTTGGGATTCTCTCTCTCTGTCTCTCTCTCTCTGTCTCTGTCTCTCTCTCTCAATTACATAAACAAATAAGCTTAAAAAAAAAAAAAAGACCTTCCAATGAAGTCATAAGATGTGACCTAATGCAGCCAGGTTATTTAGATCATATATGAAATTTGGGTGACTTTGTGGGTTTTTTTGTTTTTTTTTTTAAAGAGAAAAGACTATTTCAAGTAAGTTTAGAAAACAAAATACAGGTTGTAGGAAATATTGTAAGTTTAGTGAGTGGTTCCATTCTCTCCCTGCAAGCAAAAACAGTTCCCTGCCCTTCGCAGATCCTTTCTCCCCCAGTTCACCTCTCTGCGCCACATACCTGCTGAGTTCTGTGGTCCAGGTTGTGCAGATTGTTGTGTTAATCCTCAAATAAGTTTTCTAGGTGTACAGGATGGTTTAGTGTTGATCTGGCTGTATTTCATGTATGTGAGACAGAAAAAAGACTTCCATGCTGTTCCACCATCTTGGAATCTCCTTAGTGAGTGGTTCCAAAAGTGAAGAGTTTGGGTGAGAGGAGCACTCATGTGGCTCTCAAGCGTTCGACTCTTGATTTCAGCTCAGGTCATGATCTCACGGTTCATGAGATCAAGCCCCACATTGGGCTCTGTGCTGACAGCTCAGAGCCTGGAGCCTGCTTGGGAGTCTCTCTCCCTCTCTCTCTGCCCCTCCCCTGCTCACTTGCACACACACTCTCTCTCAAAATAAGTAAATAAACTTAAAAAAATTTCGGTAAGAAATTGCTGCTTCGTAAGAAGTTTCAGTGACCCGTTGATAATGGGTTCCATTTTTGTTTTTGCTTGCTAGGAAGCTGTGTTCTCTAAGTTTATATGGCCACCCTTTCTCCTGTTTCACTTCATGTGTTTGGTCCCTTCTATATCATGTTTGAATTAAAGCATAGCTTAAATTAGTGTCTGTAATATCTTTTAAAATTCTAGTCATTTGAGATTGATAATTTAAAATTCTATAATGTTTCATGAAAAGAAATTCACTAATCTGAAACCTTCTTGTTGAGGTCTTCTAATTTTTTTAAATATTTAATTTTGAGAGAGAGAGGCAGACAGCGTGAGCAGGGAAGGGGCAGAGAGAGGGCGATAAAGATTCCAAAGCAGATCCAGGCTCTGAGGTGTCAGCTAGAGCCCGATGCAGGGCTTATACTCACGAACTGTGAGATCATGACCTGAGCCAAAGATGGATGCTTAACCGACTGAGCCACCCAGGCACCCTGAGGTCTTACTTTTAAATAAAAAGTTAGGGATATTTAATAATTGAACATGTATACATATATAGATGAATCTGAAACTTGAGTTTTAAGCAGTGTAAGTTTACTGCATCATGCCCTGTTAATTTAATTGTGTTTTTCAGCTGTATTTTGGGAACGTTGCAATGAATTACAGGACATTGAGAAAATTATGGCTCAAATTGAACGTGGAGAAGCAAGAATTCAACGAAGGATCAGTATCAAGAAAGCCCTGGATGCCAAAGTACTTTATTTCATAATTTAATTATTATTAGATTGTTTTAATTGATACAGTGATTAGCTTTGACTTATTGCACATTTAGTTAAAATCACTATTTTTTAAAATTTATAGATTGCAAGATATAAGGCTCCATTTCATCAATTACGTATTCAGTATGGAACCAGCAAAGGAAAGAACTATACTGAGGAAGAAGATAGATTTTTGATTTGTATGTTACACAAAATGGGCTTCGATAGAGAAAACGTGTATGAAGAATTAAGACAGTGTGTACGGAATGCTCCTCAGTTTAGATTTGACTGGTTTATCAAGTCTAGAACTGCCATGGTATGTATTCTTTTTTTAGTTATTTCCTTAAACTTTTTATCTTGAAAAATTTCAGATATCATGTATTCTTCATTTAGATTCTCTAATTGTTAACATTTAGCCACATTAGCTTTTCTTCCCTACCCATATATATATTTGTACATACATACATAGAATCTATATGTACACATAGAACCTATATTTTATATTCAGAAATACAGGAACATACCTATATTCAGAAATATGTATCTATCTGATATTCATAAATATATGTATTTATATTTCTGAGCCATTTGAAAGTAACTTGCAGACATCATGAGTGTTAACCTCTAAATACTTAAGCATTTATCTCCTAAAAATAAAGACCTTTCCTTACATAACCACAATACCTTTATCCTACCTGAAAATGTTAACAGTGATTCAGTAATGTTATCTGGTATACAGTCCCATGTACAAAATTTTCCAGTTGTTCCCAAAGGGTCTCTCATAGCTGTTTTTTTTTAATTGATGATCTAGGCAAGGCTAACATATATTTTGTCTTTATCAATCTACAACTCTTTGTTTTTCATGCCAAATGGCTTTTTAAGGTACCTGAACTTATTGTTTTGTAGAATGCCCCACATTTTTGTTTAAAAATTTTTCTAATATTTATTTTTTGAGAGAGAGTGTGAGCAGGGGAGGGGCAGAGAGAGGGGGAGACACAGAATGTGAAGCAGGCTCCAGGGTCTGAGCCGTCAGCACAGAGCCTGATGCAGGGCTCAGATCCACAAACTGTGAGATCATGGCCTGAGCAGAAGTTGGACACTTAACTGACTGAGCCACCCAGGCACCCCATAAAATGTCCCACATTTATCTCACTTATTTCTAGATTTAGATTTAGGTTAGTCATTTTTGGCAAGAATTTGACATAAGTGATGTGTACTTACTGCATCACATCAGGAGGAACAGTGACATAGGTTATCCCCCTCTTGGTGATGCTAAGTTTGATCACTTGGTTAATATGGTGACCACCAGAGCTGTCCACTTTAAAGGTTCTTCCCTTTTGGTAATTAGACAGGTGATACTTGACACTGTGTGAGCAACTTAAGGATTTATTTTCATTTCTTTTAACGTTTATTTATTTTTGAGACAGAGACAGAGCACGAGCTGGGGAGGGGCAGAGAGAGAGGGAGATACAGAATCTGAAACAAGCTCCAGGCTCTAAGCTGTCAGCACAGAGCCTAAAGTGAGGCTCGAACTCAGGAACCACGAGATCACACCCTGAGCCAAAGTCGGACGCTTAACCGACTAAGCCACTCAGGCACCCGAGGATTTATTTTAAATGAGAAGGAATTGTTGCCTAAGTTGAGTCTTTAAAAGAATATTATGAGACAGAGAATAATTAAGTAGAAAAGATATTTTAGCTTCATGCAATTTAATTTACTTCCTAATGTAAATTGTGTGCCTGTTAAATTTTAGTGCTGCTTAACAGTGTTCAATTGATATTGAATGGTTTTTAAAATGCAACACATTTTTAATGTTAGCATTGTCAGATTTCTGTCAGCTGAGGTAATGAAGACAAAAATAGATTTATATAACCTAAAAATTAAAAGCACCAGAAACTAACCATTCAATATTGGTCATTTTTAAGTAGTTGCTATCTTTCATTAATGTTTTCTTAGCCAAAAGGGGAAATAAGGGTGCGAAGCAATGCTTAATGTTTTGATTCATTTTATGTATGCAGGTATGTATGCATGTTTATTTATTTATTTATTTTTAGAAAGACAGAGAGCCAGCAGGGAGGGGCAGAAAGAGAGAGAGACAGAATCCCAGGCAGAATCCTGCGCTGACTGCGCAGAGCCTGATGTGGTGCTAGAACCCACAAACCATGAGATCATGACCTGAGCTAAGAGTCAGATGCTTAACTGTCTGAGCCACCCAGGTGCCCCTTATTTATTTATTTATTTTTTAAAGGTTATTTCTTTATTTTGAGATTGAGAGAGAGAGAGTGCAAACTAGGAAGGGGTAGAGAGAGAGGGGAAGACAGAATTCCGAGCAGGCTCTGCACCACCAGTGCAGAGCCCAACATGGGGCTCCAACCCACGAAACATGAGATCATGACCTTAGCCAAAATCAAGTGAGAAACTTAACTGACCGAGCCACCCAACTGCCTCTGATTCATTTTATATTTTCAGTTCAAGCTGAATAAAAAAAAGAAAAATCTGAGTAGCTATATTGAAGACACTAATTCTGGAAGATAAAATAAAATATTTCTTAAAACTCTAACATAAATTTAGAGTGTTCTTGGACTATTGGAATATGCCTATCAAGTTTATAGAATACATAATGCAGGAGAGCTAGCAAATACTTTGGATCAAGCCAGGATTCAAAAGGAACTAGAGAAACTGCAATGATGGATAGGTTTAGTCTTACAAAATGACATTCAATAGGTATAAATTTAAAGTGCTGCACTTACACAAAAGAATATGAAGAGGTATGTATGTTAATAAGAATTAGTAGGAAGAATTTAATTTTTAAAAAAGAATAAAAAAGATAATAATTAATCTGTAGCATGAAAGCCTGAAGTTTGATATAGGGAAGAGTTGTTTGACACGGTTCTTTGGATCATTGAAATAGATTATTGAAGAACAGTATAGAATAGCTTTTCTGTTAGCTTTGAAAGAGATTCTGTTTTGACTGTCTAAAGGCTTTAGCAGTGAGCGAGTTGGCCTTTTAAGGTGTCTTCTAGCTCAGTGTGTCTGTGACCATGTTTAGCAGAGAACTCCTTTCAAAAGCCATGAGTTTAAAAATTTTAGCCATTTGGAGTTTTATGCATATAATGATCCTAATGTAGAGCAGCACCCACAGCTTGTAAAAGACAAATGTCTACCTGCATTTGTCAATGAATCATGTTTTAGATCATAAATGCCCTTTCATGTGATAGAACATTTGCTGAATTTTGAATATTATTTCAGTAATATGTTACCAATTTTTTAAAAGGTCGAGAGTTAAATGCTGTTTTCAGTCTCTAGAATCATTAAACGAAAGCAGAGGATGAAACAGATTCAAAAGTGCAAGAAAAACCTTATATTATTTGAAATACATGAACATGGTTATAGAACTACATAGCCTTATTTCATTTTCTAATACCCCAGCATATTGTTAACAACCACTAGATGTCTCTGAACTCCCTTGTAAAGATTCTGATTTTCCTCCATCTTCTTTCTACAAAGCATTTATTTTTTTCTTTACCAAGAGATTTAAATCTCCTATGTATATTTTATGTATATTTTCCAAAGAGCAGATATTAACTAATTAGGTGAATATGAGGTGAAACCTTTATTTTATTTGTTAATAACGAAGAAACCTTTGTCATTCTGGAAGGTGGAATTTATGATTTCTAAAGAGTCTTTAAGAATATATAATAGTTTATTTCACATTTAAAAATTTTAACCCAGAGTTTTTTATTTGTTAATTTTTCTATCATATTGTTTTTTATTTCCCTCCTGGGAAATTTTTACTTATATTTCTGGATTTAGAGTATAGGTAATATATTTTAGAACGTGCATATATTTCTACATGTGTTTTTGGAATATTTCATGACAGTATAAATTATTTAGGAATTATAGGAATGGAGTATTAATAATTGTAGATGATCTATTTGCACCCCCCCCCATTATTTTAAATAATTGTTCATATATAGTGAATCTCATGTACAATCTCGGAAGAGAAATTTCCCCTTTGAAAGAGACAGTTGTGATTTCCAATATTAATTCGTTTCGTTGAAAAATCCTATCTTAGAAACACAGAGGATGTAGTTTGATTCATTATGTGAGTGTCACTGTATTCAAATTAAAGTCTTATTAATGATTAAATTTTAAACTTAGCTTACTAAAGAAGCTGTCTTTAAAAACATAGCTTTGCTTGAAAGTGACTCTTCTTTCTCAGAGATGCCAGTAAAAATAGTGTGAAATACTTAGGAAAACAGTGGAAACCTTGGTAGTTCTATTTTATTCAGACATCTCAAAGTACTGAATTCATGGCTTCTGACTTAACTAACAGTTTTAAAGTGCTTAAAGGCATGAGCCTCCACTTCTAAATATGCTTCACTTTTAAAGCCTTCAGCTAAAGTATGAAGATTTCTTTGAGACTTTTCTTTATTTAAAAATGCTGGCTATACAAAAGAGAAAATGAGTTTTAGTTCTATTTCTATGTGCTAAAAAGATAGTGATTTCTTTCTCTGAGAACTTGTGTGGTCTTTAAGTAATCAGTCTCTATTGAACTACATAAACAAGTAGGAAGGATATGATCAATTTTGTTTTTTAAGCCCAGAGTATGTGAATTGCCCTACCATTTCCTTTGAAGAAAAATACCTTATAATGGGGTCTTAGTAGTAGGACGTTCACAGACTATCAAAGTTAAAAGGACCTCTACCAAGTGATTATAAGAGGAAATGATAATACTCAGTGTTTATATAGTACCTTTTATATAATGCTTGCCAATCTGTTTACTAACATTAGCTCATTAATTTTTTGCCATTCCTTTTAGGGAATGAGTTTCAGGGTATTATCTCCATTCATTTAGTGACAGACTAACGTTACTGGGAGATGGGATAAGAACCTGAGAGGTCCAAAAGATCTCCCATGTTAATCAGTTTACTGGAAAGGACATGTGGAAAATACCCAAAGTTCAATAAGTAATTCCTCAGACCTGCTTAGATCCTTTAAGGTCTTAAAGGAGAAAAGGCAGACTTTAACTCTCTGAGCTAAAGAACATTTCTTGATACAAGCATTTATTGCATCCTTTGCAGAGTTGCTTTGACTCTTATTAGAGTCAAAAAACATTCTTACCTTTTAGCCTCTGGGGAGCTGTTTTCTTTCCTGTCACAGCCACCTCAGGAAGCTGTCTGTGCATTGCCTGTGGCCATGTACCTTGGGGCTGAATCAAAGTATTAATAATGAGTTGTTTACAATTACCATACCTTAGGTAGTTAAATGAATTTTTCTGATAGCATCTGAGAAAAAGAATCCCACACTGTTGCATACAGTGTAATAAAAATTTCATGTTATTACTGTTTGTTTTCAAATCATAACTTTATTAATGGAAGTGTTTCTTACTAAAAATTGACAGTGACATCTCTCATTAGAATTGCAGGAGAAAAAATACATTCTAGAAAATATTGCTATAGCTTTTTATTAACTTGCTTCCCCTTTTATAGGTTTATCAGTGATAGTAAATGTTAATTAGGTTACTAGTTCAGCACAGGATATTTTATAAATTATCTGTCCAGTTAGAGGATTTTCTTTGTAGATACTTTAGAAAAGTTAAAGTCAAATTCAAAAATTTCCCACTTAATTCTATAGTTGCAGTAACACTTTTATTTGTTGCTTATGTAGCATAGTCCAGGAAATTTCTTACAGAATGCTACTCATGTATTTTAGTTTTATATATTAGCACTTAATTGTGTGATAATAACTAATATTGATATTTTAGAGCATTACAATGAAATATGAAAATATGAATTAATACACTATTGGTAAAATTGGTGAACTGTACAATATATTGATGGATTCTTCTTGACTATAGAATTATTAAATTATTTAAAAAATATATTTATGCTCATAGGAATGTATTTCCTCATGCATTTATTTATTTTTTTTAATGTTTTATTTATATCTAGGAGAGAGAGAGACAGCGTGAGCAGGGGAGGGTCAGAGAGAGAGGGAGTCACAGACTGAAACAGGCTCCAGGCTCTGAGCTGGAAGTCAGCACAGAGCCCGACGCGGGGCTCGAACCCACAAACCGCGAGATCATGACCTAAGCGAAAGTCGGACGCTTAACCGACTAAGCCACCCAGGCGCTCCTCCTCATGCATTTAAAAGACTAAAATGTCCTTTTTCAGCTTTACGTTTCAAAGAGGGTCTATACAGAGGCATGTACAGAAGAGGTAATGCTCAATTTTGCCTTGGGGGTTAGGTTAAAGGAATGGCTTCACAGAAGAAGTCCTTCTTGGATCCAAGTCTAGAAGAACTAGGAAAATAGCTATGGGACTATATTCTGGGTTGTAGAAACAGCATATGAAGAAATTGCAAGGAAGTTAGTATGGTAGGGTTGTGAGTAGGGAGGTACTGGGAGAAGAGGAGATAGCTGGCAGCCAATTATGAAGGGCCTTGTCTGCTGTACAGAAGTCTTCGTCATGTCTATAGGAAATGGGAAGAATCATTGAAAGATTTTAATAGGGCAGTGGCAGTGATCAGATTTACATTTTAGAAATACTGTTCTGTGGAAGTGGGCAAATGTCTGCCTCAATTACCATATAGGCTGATAATCCCCAAATTTCTATCGGTCTTTTCTCTGTTCCTCCTATTTTCCCCCTTCCCTTGGCGAATCATCTGCTCTGCTCCCAGAGTCCTTTTTTTTTTTTTATACTTCTGCTCTCTTAACCCTCAAGTGCAATTGGTTATATTTAAAGGGACAAGCATAGCGCCTTGCACAAAGTAGGTATTCAGTGAATAAATGAGCATAGAACATTTGTACTTTAGTTGGCTTCTATCTCAGTCTCCTATAGTTGGATCAGATTTTGATAAAAAGTAAAGAAAGACTTTAAGTTCCTTTCTTTTCATCTACCTTTTTCTAATGATAGACTCTGACTGTCATCCCTGAAGCTTTTGTTTTTTTATAAGTTTGAAAACACTGTTATTAAAATGTGTTTTATTAGCAAATATAGTGTTTAAGACTGAACCGTTCTAACAATCTGAAATACAGTAAATGCACTAACAGGAGTCCATCTTACTTATTTATAATTCTGTGTTATCTTGTGAGGAGGTAACAATAACATTTTATAAATAATTTTTAAGTGGGCAGCAGTGAAGTAAAAGTATCATAACCTTTGATACTTGTTTGAGACATATGCGATATATTTATTAGAATTTTAACTCCCATTTAACTGCCAGTATGCTTGGGCCCTGAGATTCTAATATAGAATGCCATTGCAGTATTTTTATGATAAAGGTTCAAAAGTGACAAAGAACCTGTAGAATATACTGGGGGATTTATTGTTAAAGGCACTGATTCTGGAAGTAAAGTATAGGGAGTTAATAAATGAGCAAAGGAGAAAAGTACCCATTTTGTTGTACTTACTAAGAATTGTAGAGGAAAATTCTGACTTTATAGAACTATCTACAAATTTAGAGGCTCAAATGTGAAGTGCAATTTTATTTTTTTTTTTGCCTTTATTCATTCACCTGCTTTTGACTTTGAACAATAACAAGCGCAGACCTTCTGTCATTCAGACTAGGTAGGCTTAGCGTCTAGGATTTTAGTACGTAAGAAATGTAACATGGAGCCTCTTTAATCTCTTTCAATAAGTCACTTCAAGTCTACTGATGCTTTCTGTGCCTTTTGAATTGATGCTTTGAAGCTGAGTATTGGGGCAAAGGATATTTGAACTTGGTGCCTGGCATGATTGATATTCACCACACAGTAAAAGGCAGCACTGCTCATTGCAAACATTTCATCATTTATTAAATAAAAGTAGAGATACATATCCTAGCATTCAAAAGTTGAAATGTGGGTGACTTTGCATTGAATAGAATCTCAAACCATTAAGAAAGTATGGAAAACGAAGGCACCACAGTTTGTTTAAAGTAAATCTAAAGACTGTAGTTTAAAATAGGGGTTGGCATGGGGCGCCTGGGTGGCTTAGTTGGTTAAGCGTCCGACTTTCGCTTAGGTCATGATCTCGCGGTTCGTGGGTTCGAGCCCCGCGTCGGGCTCTGTGCTGACTGCCAGCTCAGAGCCTGGAGCCTGTTTCAGTCTGTGACTCCCTCTCTCTCTGACCCTCCCCTGCTCACGCTGTCTCTCTCTCTCTGTCTCTCTCCTAGAAATAAATAAAAAATTTAAAAAAATAAAACAGGGGTTGGCAGACTACAGCCTGCCCCTCACCAACCTGTTTTTGTATTGGCCTACAAGCCAAGAATTATTTTTACATTTTCAAATGGTTGGAAGAAAATTAAAAAGCTATTTTGTGACATGTGAAAATTATACAAAATTCAGATTTTAGTATCTGTAAGTAAGGTTTTATTGGAACACAGACACACTCATTCATTTATGTATTGTCTACAGCTGCTCTCATGCTACAATGGTAGGTCTGAGTAGTTATGACAGACTGTGTGGTCTGCAAAGCAGAAAATATTTACTGTGGCTCTTCATAGAGAAGATGTGCTAAACTCTGGTTAAAAGAATGTGTAAGAAAGGTGGAAAGGGAGAAATGATATAACCATTGATAGATATAAGTGCTATACAGTCCTTTAAGAAAAGTGTTAAATGAAGGATGAGTAAAAAAAGAAGGCTCAAAAGAGAGGTGTTTGGGAGGTCTTTTGGTGAATGTGAAGGAAGCATGGGAACTGCTTGTAATATTTGAAGGATTGTCTCACAGAAGAGAGAATCATCTTGTTCTTTGTGAGTATAAAAATCAGACCTAGAACCAGTTTTTGGAAATAAAAGGTAGCATTGCATTATGGAACATTTTTAACTTGTCCGAAGGTGGAATAGAAAACCATGGGAGGTAGTCTATTGGTAGTTCCATCATTGGAAGAATTTAGACAGGTCAGACAACTAACTAACCAAGGACCTAGTAGAAAGAATTCAGCATCAACTTGAAATGATCTTAAAAGTTTTGTAATCTTGAGAGTCTGTAATTTTATGAACTCACAGTACTGAGAACTTGTATCAAGGGAAGATTTCCCAGTACAGAATGCACCTTTGAATATATCACTGCTGTGTAAAAATCCATTAATGAAATATTTTTGTCAGCTAAATTAAGTAAAATTCCCTAGTTCACCACTGGTAGTGTCTAGGTTCTTTATACTTTGATCCAGACTTTGCCTTATCTATCTTAACCTACACAGCATCTCCCACCTTGGTTTCTACCAAACATTGTTCTAGGATTATGCAGACCTGCGATATGCAGAACAAAGTTTCTTTTTCAAATAGATTTAGGAAATGCTGATACTGAATCTTGCCCTTGACACTTCCAGTCTACATTAGGGTACTAAAAGCTCTCAGAAGTCCTACTCTGAAGAAATTGGTTTAACTTTTTAAAACTATAGCACCTCCCACACATGTATGAACACAAAATACTTTTTTTTCCTTTTGCCACCACTATTCACACTGCAGACCAGTTTTCCATTTGTCATTTTCTTATTCTTTTCTGTTTTTTATTATTTTCACATCCTCTCTCTTCCTCTTGTGTGCTGTTTTTCTCCCTCCAACTTCATTCCTAATCCTGCATTGGGAAATGGTGAAAGAGATAATTAGACTGCAGAGTTTGTGGAAACCATATGAAACCACATAAAACACTCCCTGTAACCCTGGGAAAATAGGAATATAAAGAGGTGCAAGAATTTAAGAGAATATGAATGGGAAAAGAGAAATTATATAAGATGAAGGTGCTTTTGATGTCATGAAATTTTTCATAGTCCCTTGGTTATTCAAAAAGTGAACCACTGTTTTATTGGTAATCTGGCCTTTTGCCTTATAATTTCCGGATTTAGCTAGTGTTCTGTTTATGATGCCATCTGTTTGGTTAGGCAGTGTTTAAGCATGTGAATAGGAAATGGGGTTGATGTCTGTAGAGAAAGTGACATTACCTAAGCTAGGAAAGTAACATCTAAACTCTCCCATTCCTTGGTGCTGTTCTCTAGAGAGGGTATTTTTCTGTGTCTGGAGTAGTTAGTGACAGGTTAAAAGGAATAAAGGTGAGAACTTATTATACAGTCTATTTATAATCATTTGGAGATGTTCTCCTTCCCTGCATATGAGATACTCTCAAAAGTATTAGTTACCCTGAATCACCCATCTGAACCATGGACATGTATCTAAAGATACCTGCAGTCACTGGTAGCTATTACTTATTGAGAATAATAACAGCCAGAGGGTATAGCTCAGTGATTCAAGAATCAGCTTCACATAAAGACTCTATCTAGTCTCCCTAGAAACCAACAATCAAATCTCATCAGGGTCAATTTAGCCCTTTTTATAATAGATAAATTGAATAACATGCTGTTTAATTTGTATGTGTGTTATTGAATGAAGCAATGGAGAATATTTGGCCTGCATATTAAATATACCAGTATTGTTTTGGTAAGTAAGGGTGCTATTTTTCCTAAATTATTTAGCTCTGTATAATTGAGGACGCAGAAGAAACTTGAATGTACCAGTGTTCTGTAAGGTTATTTTTAATAAATAGTAATATACATATATTTTAAAATAGTAATATTTTAAAAACAATAATGAGGATTTGTTTTTCTGATTACACAGCCTTTGATTATCTGCCTCCTTTTGGGCTTGAATTTTTAGAGAGTAGAAAATGTTTGGATAGTTGATAATATTTCTGTATGTATCATTTCCTATGTTGTATATAATTTTTCTGGCTTTTATTTGGAAAGCTAAAACTGTATTAAGAAACCATTTGCAATTTCTTTTTTTTTAATTTTTTTTTAATGTTTTATTTATTTCTAGGAGAGAGAGAGAGACAGTGTGAACAGGGGAGGGTCAGAGAGAGAGGGAGTCACAGACTGAAACAGGCTCCAGGCTCTGAGCTGGCAGTCAGCACAGAGCCCGACGCGGGGCTTGAACCCACGAACCGCGAGATCATGACCTAAGCGAAAGTCAGACGCTTAACCGACTAAGCCACCCAGGCGCCCCATTTGCAATTTCTTAAAAATGATATGGATTGCCCAAGAGCTGAACGTTCATTGCAGCTAAAATTTGGAAAATACAGACTAGTATAAACATGAGAATAAACATTAGCTGGTCCTGCTTTTAGAGTTAGTTGCTGCTGTTAATGCTGTAGTTGGTAATCTGTTATTTTTCTGTATATATGTATATAGTAAGATGTGTCTGTGTATTCCATTTTTAAATGATCACAAATTTCGTTCTCAGTATTTCCCTTCTAAAAATAATACTTCTCCAAACATTCTTTTGTAAATTTTTGCAGACATTTCTTATTTCCTTACATTAAATTTCTAGGAGTGGAATTGTTCAAAAGGTAGAGAATTTTTAAGATGCTTCATTGATATTCCTAAATTGCCTTCTAGGAAGATGTAGTGTATTATTATTTTGAGGATTTTATTTTTAAGTAATCTCTACACCCAGCATGGGGCTCAAACCCACAACCCCAAGATCAAGAGTCATGTGCTCCACTGACTGAGCCAGCCAGGCGCTGTGACCATAGTATATGAGTGTAGTGTATTAGTCTGTTTGGGATTCCATAACAGAATATCACAAATGGGTTGGCTTAAACAGAAGTTATTCACGGTTTTGGAGACTGGAAGTCCAAGATCAAAGTGTCATCAGGGTTGGTTTCTGGTGAGGTCTTTCTGCTTGGCAGTCTCTTCTTTCTGTGTTCTCACATGGCCCTTTCTCCATAAGAGTGTAGAGAGAGGTATCTCTGGGTGTTTCCTCTTCTTATAAGAACACCAGTCCTGTCAGATTAGCCCCCCCCCATTACGATCTCATTTAACCTTAATTATCTCCTTAAAGGCTTTATCTTCAAACAATAATCACATTGTGGAGGTGTTAAGCTTCAACATATGAATTTGGGGGGCGTACAATTGAGTCCATAACACATATTAACATTGGCATCCCATCATCAGTGAATGAAAGTTCCCATGTTCCCATCATATTGCCAATACTGGATACGTACACCATATACACATGCATGCACGTATCATTGGTAATTTGATAAAGATGGCGTTGTTTCACTTTGTGTTTCTTTGATCCTTAGTTCATTTATTTAATTTTATTTAAATCCAAGTTAATTAACATATGGTATAATAATGGTTTTGATCATTAGTTTCAGTGAAAATTTTGTAAATATGTAGACATTTTAATTTTTTATGAGTTTTCTATTCTTATACTTTGACCATATTTTTGTTGGGGGTTCTTTTTTTTAAATTTTTAATATTTATTTTGGAGAGAGAGGCAGAGTGTGAGCAGGAGAGGAGCAGAGAGAGAGGGAGACATAGAATCTGAAGCAGGCTCCAAGGTCTGAGCTGTCAGCAGAGAGCTTGATGCAGGGCTTGAACTCATGAGCCATGAGATCGTGACCTGAACCGAAGTCGGATACTTAACCAACTAAGCCACCCAGGCATCCCTTTTGGGGGTTGTTAATTGCCGATAAACCTACATTTTCATTTGTGTGTTTAGCTATGTTGTATGTATCATACAGTTTTGCTAATACAGAAGAGGAATTGTACTTTAAAATGTTATTTATCTATGATTTACCTTTAAATATAGGTGTGTATGCAGGGTTAATATATGTGAGTATCCATATTAATGAACCATGTGTTTAATGCTCACCATACGTTTATCAACACTGTTTACAGTTTGTATGCATTGATTTGCTGGCAGTGAAATATAGGTAGTGGCAAGGTTAATGCAAAATCTTTTCAGCTATTGTTTTCTCTGCATTAACAAATACAGCAGTGTTTCCTGAGATGTACCCCTCAGGACTCTTATCCCACAAGATATCCTGTGAGAAGAGATTTCTGTTGGTTGAATAGCTTTGAGAACTGCTTGCATCCTACATCTCCCACCTAGTACTTGACAGTGCTCATCAGGAACTTAAAAGTCTCTGAGAAGCCCTATAGTAAAGACATCTGATGGACATCTGTAGCCTGAATACTTCCAAAACTTATTTTGACAATAGGACCTTTCCCCCTTTTTTGTTCTGTGATTTTTGTTTTTATTTTGAAATGATTCACAGGAAGTTATAAAGAAATGTACAAGAAGGTCCCATTCACCCTTCACCAAGTTTTCTCCAATGGTAGCATCTTGCATAACTATATTACAGTGTCAAATCAGGAAATCCATAGTAGTATAATCCATAGAGCTTATTCAGATTTCATTGGTTATACATGTACTCACGTGTGTATGTGTGTGGTTCAATGCAGTTTCATCACTTGTAGGTTTGTATAAGTAACACCACAAGACTGCCTTATTATAAAGACTCTTTATAATCATATGCATTGTCCTTGCACTTTCCTAGCTCCTGGCCACCAGTGATAAGTTCTCCATATCTAAACTTCTGTTATTTCAAGAATGTTCTGTAAATAGAATAATATGGTAAATAATCATTTGAGATTGGCTGTTTTTGCTCTGTGTAATTCATTTTAGGTTCATCCAGGTTGTTGTGTATTAATAGTTCTTTCCTTCCTATAGCTGAATGGTATTTCAACCAATGGATCTACTACAGTTGGTTTACCCATTCACCCACTGAATGACATTTACCCCCTCCTCATATTTTTGGTGGAATCCATTAATATCCTGTATGAATATTGTTCTGAAGTAAACCAACTTTAGAAATCCTGTATCACAGAAATGATATAATTAAATAACTACAACTTTTTAAAGATTATGCCTGAGTTGCAGAAATTGAAAGTCTCTTATTATGTGGTTTAGGAATTCCAGAGACGCTGTAATACTCTGATTTCATTGATTGAGAAAGAAAATATGGAAATTGAGGAAAGAGAGAGAGCAGAAAAGAAGAAACGGGCAACTAAAACTCCAATGGTAAAATTTTCAGCATTTTCCTAACTTTTAGGTAGATCTCATTTTTTTACATAATTAAAATGCCTATATTATGTTTAATGCCACATGATACCTATTATAAAAACTGTTTTTATGAAGTGCTAATTTGTTTTTGACAGAAAAAGAATACACTACTACCGAATTCCTTATTTGTTTGTAGAACATATGGTTAGGAACTCCCCAGTAAGAGGGCTCAGTATTTTAAAAAATTCCTTATGACTTTAAGCAGAAGTATAATGCAAGTAAAATCCTTTGAATTGAGACTCGAGTTGTTGTGGGGGAGTAGGAGAGGGGTGGGGTGGGAATGGATGGGGCTGAGGTTGAAACTGGGAGTTCTGATTTGATCAAATAAGTTTTATGATCTTTGTGGAACCATGAGTACAAATGAGAACTTTGAGCAGACAGCAAAGCTTTACTTGGTCTACTTGGTAACAAATTTATTGCTGAATAATAAGATGACTTGGTTTTAATCCAGTCAGGTTGCCTTGTATAGCTACAATTTGAAATATTCTTTAATAGATCATAGTATTTGAGTGTGGTTAAGTAAACTACCATATTTCATCAAGTCTAAGATGCTTCCTATTATAAGGAACAGCATCATTTTCTGTATTGCTAAGTGAAACTGCTGCCAAATAACTCATTTGTCATCAATTGTAAGATGCATCCTGATTTCAGAGATGCTAAAGTGAAAAAGAAATGCGCATCATAGAATATATGAAATATGGTGCTTTAATATCTATCATAAGGTTTTAAAAACAAGTAGCATTTTGCCCAGAAAACTTTAAGTATTAAGTAGTTCTTTAAGATGAGAGTACATTTATGGTACCATGTGTAAGTAGACACTTGCTGACTATTTTTGATGGGTATTTTATGTCTTTTTTAAAAAAAAATCTTTGAAAGTTATTTTACATTGGGTTATATATTTTGTTGGGCTATATAGAACATTAACTGTGAGTATAACATTTAAGTGAATATTCATGTTAAAATTTTTTTTTAATGCATTTACATCCTAGATTTAACATTGTTGGGCCATTTAAAAATGTGCATATTGGAGCAGAACATTAAATCTGTTTCCATTTTAGTCACAGAAAAGAAAAGCAGAGTCAGCTACTGAGAGCTCTGGAAAGAAGGATGTCAAGAAGGTGAAATCCTAAAGCCTAGAAATAAAGTTTTAAATGGGAAACTGCTATTTTCTTGTTCCCATCTTCAAATGCTAATTGCCAGTTCCAGTGTATTCATGGTACTCTAAGAAAAATCTCTTTGGTTTTGATTTCTTGCATATTTTATATATTTTACAATGCTTTCTACCTGAAATGTGTAGCTTTATATTTTATGCATTCTAGTATTTTTGTGTACTGTATTTTGTGCATTTCATGTCTTCATCAAAATCCTCTCAGTCCTTGTTCTTTTGAAGCTTGTGCTGAGGTTTTAGCTTTTCTATGTTTTATATGCCGCTGCTTTGAAAGAGAACCTAGATTCTATAGCTGTATTATTGTTGTTTCATACTTTAAATTTATATGGCTGTGGAAAAACGAATTAAAATGATTTGAGGAGAAAGACTTTTTCACTTCTTTGTTGCTTTCTTTTCTATTGAGTATGGGCTTGTATGTGTTACTGCATACTGTGATTAGCATAATAATTGTTTCTTTTGAGGTCATCTAAATATTTTTTTCCTAAAGGAATAAAGGGTGAGAACAGAAAAATATTAAAAAAACTAATATTTGATACTGTGCTTGCTGTCAGTATGCATTACATTTAAATTATTCTCTAAATATTCAAGTGGGAAAATATAATAAAGAAATGTCTATAAGAAATTTAATTATTTCCTGTTTTTTGTGCAGTAGAAAAATAGTTGTGTTTATTGAATTGTTTTGCTCACTCTACTATGTATTTGGTTGAAAGTTAAAGCTTTGCTTGCTGACTTGTGTGTGATATTCTGTCCCATCGAGCCAGTTCAGAGGAGTCTGGGTATAACATGTAGAGTTTTTAACAACTAAGTTAAGGTTATGAAATAAGTGCTATGCATGTAGAAGAAGGGGGACTGGCATCTATAGGACTACAATTAGGCTCAGATAACAAACAATCTCAAAGTGTCAGAGGTTTTATATACTAAGAGTTTATTTCTTGTTCACACTACAGATTCCACACAGGTCAGGTCAGAAGGATATGAGAATCTGTTCCACACAGTCACTTAAGGTTCCAGACTGACTGAAGCTCCAGTGTTTAGTATTGTGGCTGTACCATCTGGGACATGTGGTCTTTTCAGCTGCTGCTGTAGGAGAAAGAGAAGCTCAAGAGTCTCATGTAGGTTCTTCATTACCTAGGCTCAGAAGTGACACATGTCACACCCACTTATATTTTATTGTCCCAAAGTAGTCACATGGTCCTATGTATGTGAAAGAAGGCTGGTAAATGTAGGGGAACAAATGGAGTGTTTAGCATTACTGCCCCTGCCACAGGGCCTGTTGGCTCAGGGAAGAACCTGTGTCTCTCACATGAAACTGTTGGTATGTGGTTAATCAGAATCGAGGTCAGGTTGTAAGAGGAACAGGGGAAATGGATTGGGATCTATTGTGAAACACACAGCAAATAAGCAAAGTTGGGAATGCAGGACAGTGATTTTAGTTCTCAAACAAGGCTTGGATCACTAAAGAGTTGTCCCCTACCTCACCAAGATCTTTTGCATTCCCTGTCAGACTCTATTTAGTGTATCACCAGCAAAACTTGGGTAGCCATGAATGCAAGTCAGCATCTTCCACACCCTCAATCTTCTCATAGGTATTCTGAAACATAGGAATAGAACTCGAAGGACAAACCACTGTCTGCTGGGCTTTTCCAAGTCTTCATTCATCGTCTAGATTTCATATTTCTTCCTGTCATGCTCCTGATTGGGTTCCTTTTACTGTTTCTATTGTTAGGACTTAGAGTCTTGTACTCTGTTGGAGATTGGAGTGAAATTAAGGTGCTATTAAGTGATGAGGTTAGGGTGATATTAGGTCAAGGGACCACGTGATCCTCAAATCTGTACTTGACTTAACTACCCTTTTGGTAAGGTCCACAAAGGAGGCAAAGGTAAGCAAGGTAATACTTCAATAGCTGGTGTTTCGCTCCAAACTTCAATCCAATGCTCTTAAACCCAAAATAAAATCTTGGAATTTTCTATTCCAGTGAGATTAAATGCTATATTACCTGAGCTAGAGAAAATGATATCCAAGAGGGTTTTATTGAAACCCCCAAGTTTTGTGCACTGAAAAACAGTGAAGTTCCTGGACTCTGATCAATCAGTTCATTATTTCTGTTCTTAGGAATTAAGATGCAGGGTGGGAGCAGGTACAATTAGGATCTTTAAACTTCTTTCATGGAAATATAGCAATCTCTGCTTGTTCTTTCTCTGTTAACCCAGAAGGGTTAATAGCTAAGCTGTATATGAGTTTCTGCTTTAGGGGAGAAAATCTGCAGGTAAGTTCTTGGATCCTTTTCATGGGGCCATTTTCCTGATCCATATCATGGCTCTTATGAAACTTTCTTGGGCCAAAGAGAAATGAAATTCAGCTCTCCAAGATGTTCACTAAATACCTCTGATGTCATCCTCAGAAACTTGTGAAATGGTTTTATTCAGGACATTAATTTGAGGGCCATACTATATATTTAGTGAAAAAATCACCACCTACTCTATTCATCTTAGATTATGTACAGCATTGTTGTTACACATAGCCTACCAAGGAGGCCCATGCAGTGAACACCAGATGATAGCACAGTCCAAATAATAAAACTTTGCGGCTACAAAATGCCCCAAGTCTCTATTTGAAACCTCTCTTATTGTCAGCTTTACACAGAGAAATTAAAGTAAAAGTTCCAAGAAAGAAATCCCATTTCTAAAAAGGGGCAGAGACTGATGAGATAGTAGCCCTAGTCCTGGCTGCCCTGTTGGGAGATAAAGCAGGACAATCAGTTTACCAGCTGCTTGGAGGCCAGAGAAGCAGAAAAGCATGCTGTATTAATGAATACAATCTTATAAATGCACACTGATTCAGCTTAGGGGAAAAATGGTCCAACTGGTTGTATGGGAATCTGACCCTACCTGATTCCTTGTTTGCAGAATGTGCAAGGAGGGAAGTGGGTAGAGGAACGGGAACCCTGAGTGGTTCTCTTCATTCAGTACCACTGTAGAAGACGAGAGGTGAATAGGTTTACCAATAATCCTTGGGCTCCACAGGGGCACTTGGAAAGCATCTGTCTTGATCCATTGGATACTCAGGCTCTAATTTCCTTAGAATCAAAAGAAGGTGGTGAGCTCAGTGATCTCTCATTTTCATAATAGCTATTTGTATCTCAGTCTTTATTGCACAGCTCCTTTTTCCCTGGCTCCCTGGCCTATGAGTGGTTAAGCTATATGGAAAACCTGGATACTTGTCACATTACACAATTCTCCCATGAAACTTGCCCCCACATTTGGTCTATTGTCTGAGACCTCGCAGTGAAGAGAAGTTATTTCAGCTATCTTAGTTGCTGGGTGTTTGGTTTGAAAAGGCTCTGCTCAACTGGTGGAACTGTCTACTGTCACCAAAATAAAATGCCATTATTTCCCAGTTACTGGCCAGGTTCCCCACCATGGGTTATTGTTCCTCCTCAGTGGTGCAGTAGCTAATGTGGCTACTTCAGATTTCCCTGCCAATTTCAAGGCCCATTATCGTACTCGTGTCTGTGTTGTTTTCTCTCTAGCTATTCTTACCAACTCCTGAAATCCTTAAGTTGTCATCAAATTTGAAACTTCTGTCAGTATTCTGTTCCATGTCTCCTTCATTTAGCCTGTCCAATCTACCCTCCCCAATTGACAAGGGGTAAGATTATCCTGTGGTTCAAATATATATAGCTGATGCCATCTGTCATGTTCCCTATCCCTCAGCCTTATTTCTCTGTGCTACAACTGATTTCTAACTGCCACTCTTTGTCTAAGGGCTTTGTCTGAGGACTTTATCAGAGGCCTTGGAAGGCTTTTCTACCCTTTGCATGATAGACTGGAAGAACTAGAAAGTTAACACCTCTGAGTACCTCTCAACCAAAAGCTAATTTAGGTTGGTGTATAAGTATCCAAACTCTTTCACCCCTTGAGCGAGGTCTCTCTCAGGTATGTGATCTATATGGTTTCCCGGAGTTTACTCATAGAATTATGCTCCAGTCACTCAAAGTAGTAGCTTTTTTGATGACACACTTTTTATTGACTTTGTTTCTTTCCCTGTATCACTTGTTCCTCTCTGGGTGTTTTCTGGACTCAACTCCTAAGTAATATTACTGACATGAGAATCTTATCCCAGGGTCTGCTTCTGAGGAAACCCCAATTAAGACACTCACCTTGTATACATAGTTCTTCTTAGCCCTTAGTTATTTCATTAAAAGGTGTAGAGGGTTTAAGGAGAGTAATGACTGGATAGTATATCACTGACCTCTTCTTAGAAGGTCTACTCCTCTGTGGACACTTAGTAGATGATGTGATTGGATCAGGATATTCTGCACTGGTACAAAGTGCTGGATTCTGATTTCTCTCCATAAACAAACGAAACTTTCTCATATAAGCAGTAGCTATGGCATTGGGAATTCTTATTCAGCAGAGGTTAAAAGGTTCCCAAGTTTTTGGTAAGGCCAAAGCTAGTGCCCAGGCTATTGTCTCTATAAGTGTTCTCCATGCTGGTTGGTGCCCCTTGACTGTAGCAGTGGTTCACGGAGATAACTGGACCAAGTGTAGTCCTTTCTCACTGAACTGTGGCATATAACCATTACAAAAGCCTGGTGATATGGGGCTTTTCCATCTGTGACCTGATGAGTTGTCCATTTCCTGATACATTGCTTTCCCACTAGGGAAACTTTAATCTAGGCCACTGTAATCAGATTCAAGCTATATATTTCCATTGACATACTAAGGCATGTTTGGTTAATTTCTTCTTCCTATGAGTTAGCTATTAGTATTTGTCCATATAGAAAAAAAATAATTTGTCCATATAGGACTACCAAATTTTGTGGTCTCTTTTTGAGAATCCCCATTTATCTATGGAAGGTTGATGGTGAGTACCATGTGTGTGTAGTTGTCTACCTCCCATCATGTATACAGCTTTGAACTAATATACCTCATTCAGTGGTAAAGACCAAAGCCTATTTGCTATATCTAAAACAGTACAGATCCTTGCATCAGGTTTTACCTTTTCTAGAATATTGATGTGTGACCATCATCATCATCAGTTGGGATTGATATCTTATTCAGTTCTTTCCCAGAATTGAGTATAAGTTTCCAAATGCCATTTAGTTTTTGTACTGGCCATATGAGAACATTGCTGAAATATAATTTACCTATTTTCTTCTGATTGCCAAGAGTATTCTATCTACTGTTTCTTCATATGTGTTAGCTATACTGTTTACAGTTAGGTCAATGGCCTCCCTTGCCTTCATGAGGAAGTATTGCAATTTGGTCTGGGTATATCTTTTTCTTTCATACATCTATCCTGGATTCTAAGGTCTCAGACTTTATTCTTTTTCTTTATTTTCTAATTCTTCCCTAACATGCTTCCCATCAGAACAAAAGCTCAAAGTATCTCCTGGACAAGAGTTTTAAAATATCCTGTAATCATTCTACCTGCTGACTAAGAGCCTTCCACTATTTTCCAGGTGAACCCAAGTCTCTGGGTACAGGCATTACTTAATGTCTTTTTGACTTTTGGATTTGTTTTTCTTTTATTAAATTTTCCTTTCCACCTCAAAGGGTCTTCTTTCCCTGTACAATAAAGGCCTCAATTTCTTTTTTATTAGTGAACTCTACATGCAGTGATTGCATCCACACTCTGAAGCCTCTGAGATGCACAACCATGATTAGACATTTGGCCAGTGCTCACTGAAGCTACCTGATCAGGAAAGCCATTGCAAGGAATGCATTTTCTCCCAATTAGGCCTTGCAAATCACTAAGAGCTATTTCTGTTATTCTATCCCTTTATCTTCTTTACACAAATTTGTAGATTAGGATTTAGATAATGCCCAAATCAGGGTCAACATGAAAACGTATGATGGACAAGGGACTCAGAAAACTTTAGAGAAGGCATATAACGACCCAGAATTTCATCCACCATCGTTCTATCATTATCCCTGGATGCAGCTTATAACAACCTGCCTCCAGAGATAATTAAGAGTTTGGGCATGCCATCTAGTTGGCCATGTGACTCTTTGGATCTAACAATCCAATAGGCCAAATTTGTCACACTGCTTACATTAGGAAGACTTAGGTCATTTGGTGGACCTTTGCTGCTTCTGCAATTTGAAGTCTGCCAGACCTCATAAAATGAATATTTGCATCAATATTAGCACCTGCCTGTTACACATGGCAGATTATATACTGGGCCTACAGAAGCAGTGCTCCAAGTTGGAGGACTGAAACTCAATCTCTTTTGTGGTACTTTGCTCTCCAGATGTCAGTTCCTGGAGCATATATTTGCTTTGCTGAGATCATGCCAGTGTTAGGGGTGAGATGCAGGGATGGAATTATGATGGTAATAGGCCAGGGCACTCAGGAATACCTAAATTCTGCCTTGGCCTTACCACCTGTATGTGTTCCACAAGGGATACATGTGCATAAAAAAGTGGTAAAAGAAAGCTAACTAGCATGTTATTAACCTGGACATTGGTTCCAAATTCCAGTTTAGCACACTTCTGAGTTGGGCTTGAGCACAAGGAGGTTTAGGGTGAGGCTGCCCGGAACTCAGAACCAAAGCAAGATGAATGATTTAGCATTTCCCTTAGGCCAAAATCAACTCAGAATTTGCCATTCCAATGAGAAAAAAAATTCACAACTACCAATTTCAGAAGGAATGAATCCAGAAAGAGGCTATCCATATGGGATGATTTAGATTACCAAGGCTCTACCCACTAAAAAACTATGGTTCATAAAGTGTTTGGGAATCTTATCCATCAGTTCAGCACTCCACTACTTGTGTAGGAGGATGGGGGAGGACCACAGAGGAAGCTTGAACCTTCCCTCCCCGCTCTGGGGGTCAGTACGGACGCTATGCTTACACTGATTCAATGTTCAGCTTCTGTAGCCGGGTCACTTCTACAGCTTGTGGTTGATTACATGTTGATACATGGTTGGAACATTGAATAATACAAAAGGTGTCATGAGAGGTACCATTATAAAATGCAAACTTGGTAATTTCTGATGAGAACTGTATCACCTATGTGGGATTTTTAAATTATCTGTCATATTTTGTGATTATTGGTGAGACTGTTTATCAGTTAACAATGGTTTATTATACAACAGTGTCACAGTATTTTGAGTCTTCTCTCCTGTGATATGGCATTGGTTGCCAGTACTGATAGTAGGAGAAAAAGTGATGCTTTTCATATGCTATTATAAATGCATATATGTTGCTAAAATTTGAATATGCATGGGCTATGTTTTTAAAACATCTGTTTTTATTTTGTAGGGTTTTTAAAAAAGCAATGTAAAAAACTGTGTGTGAATAATTTGCATGCCATAATTTTCCTCATGTGGAGATCTTCCACAATGTTAGGTCAGTGCTGGAGCATAGCAAGCTGCACCGCTCAAACCTCACAGAACTGTAAAAGTGATTGTGTCTCCCAGGATACAGAGGTTGGACTTAATATACTGAAGGAAACATTTGGAATTGTATTCAGAATTGTCAGCTTCAGCCTTTAAAGACACTAAACTTGGTTTGGTTTTTGTTTTATTTAGGTTCTGCATCAGTTAGCTTTCATTGCATAACAAACCTCTCTAAAATTTGGTGGCTTAAGACAACCATTTATTTTTTAAATATATTTTTAAGTAATCTCCACACCCAGTGTGAGGCTCAAACTCACAACTCTGAGCTCAAGAGTCTCATGCTCTACCTACTGAGCCAGCTAGGCGCCCCAACACAACCATTTATTTAACTTGGATTCTGTGGGTTGGCAATTTGGATTGAGCTCAGGTAGGCAGCTCCTTTGGTCTTGACTGGGCTCACTCACGTGTCTTTGGTCAGCTACTGGTTAGTTAGGTGACTCTGGTTGTGGTGGTTGACTGATTGTTGGCTTGGTCAGTGGGCGTACCTCAACAATTTATCTCTTATCATCCAGTGGGTTAGCTTGGGCTTGTTCACATGGTAGGTTGGCAGGGTTCCAAAAGGAAGAGCAGAAGCTTGTAAGGTCTCTTGAGGCCCAGGCTTGAATTTCACACAACTTCAAGCAAATCACAAGGCCAGATCAGATTCAAGGGGTAGAGAAATTGACTTCAGTTCTACATGTGAGATGCTGCAAAGTTACATTGCAAAACGCCTGGATACAAGAAGAGTGTGGAGGGGAATCTATCGCAGGCTCTTTCTGTTGAGGTGTCCTGATTTATAGTTAGTGTGTGAATAACAGTCCTCTAATAGCATCCCAAATTATAACATTTGAGCCCCCATGTGCATAGCTCAGTGGAAAGTTCAGAGTCTATCACTTGGAGACTTCCTTCCTTATATATTTGTGTAGGGTACAAAAATATTTTGTTTTTGGCTACCATTTTGAACTAGTAGTCTTTTCGATCCAGGAGTTTGGATCCCCCATCTGTTTTGGCTCCAAGAATATTTGGACTCCCTGTTTCCAAGTATAAGTATGTGTATCACAATTATGCTAACAGAGACAGACACTACTAATTGATCCCAAAATACATATACTTCTTCTTAGTAAGAACATCTATTTTCAGTTTTCCACACTGCCACTTGGCTAAAAGACTATATTACCCAGCTTCCTTTGTAGCAAGATATGGCCCTGTACTAAGTTTTGGCCAGTGAAAAGTAAACAGAAGTGACACTGCAACTTCTACAAAGTGTCTTTAAAAGTTTTTTTTTTCATCCTTTCTTCTTTACTTCTGGTTGGAATGTGGACTTGATGGCTGGAGTTTCAAGCAACCATATTGAATTAAATGGATGCATATCAAGGATGATGTAGTAGCTGGATAGAAGAAGCCTGGGTCTCTGATGACCATGGAACTGCCTTCTAGCCCTGAGGTGCCCCCATTTCCCTGACTTCTTTACCTTGGGAGAGAAATGGGTTTTCATCTGTTGAAGCCCCTGTCTTAAATTTTGTTGTTATTGGTATATGGAACTGTATCCTAACTAATACCCCAGTATTGATGATTTTTTACTGAGCAAATTTTTGAAACAAATTCCCTTAAGCTAACTAAAATCCTTGATGAGTTTTCTAAATTGCAAGGTAAACCAATTCCATTTTTTTCCATTTGTATTTTTATTCTACTGAACATATTTTCATTGGGATTGATTAGTGTCATTTTAACTTATCAATAAATTATTTTTCATACTTGTGGATGTTATTTTCATCAAGGTCTAGTTTCCATGGGTCAAATTTTACAAATCTAAATTTTTCAAGAGCATGTGATTTTTAAAATTATAGTCAATAACATATTTTATCATGTGCAGTTTCACCATGTTTCCAATGTTACAAATTACATGTATTTTCTGTTTTCTTGTTCCTAATAAATTTTACTATGTGGAGTTTTAGACATTGACCATTTTATTTGTGTTGATTAGTTCTACTTGCTGTATTTTTATGACTTGGAAATTGATATTAATTTCTTGGTGATTCCATGAGGAAATTGTGAGCAACTCTCCTCAGATGTTCCAGAATTTTCCCATTCTTCAAACTGGATCTGTAGTATTGTACATCCATACTTATAAATATGATCTTTTCTCTTATTTTTGGCAGTCTCTTTTAGTGCAAATCCTCCCAAGTCAAAGTTGCAATTACCATTACTTTAAATGAGAGAAAATGTCATGTGTCCCTGAGCCCCCAGATTGTCACCAATTTTATTAAAACAGCACCAAATTTCCATTAAAATGCACTCAAGTGGTTTAATTATTAATGTTACTTACCATAATAGAATGTAACTAGGCAATTTCTCCTAATATAGCTATTTACCTGTTCTCTTTAAACTCTGCAGCTATTGGATGCTCAACATGTAAAACCCTATTACCACCCCCACAAATCATCAATATGATACTGGAAGTTTATGTCCTTCAACCTTTAATGAAACACACACACACACACACATACATACACATGTGCACATAAAGACAAAATAAATCAATTAAAAGAATACATTTTAGGGGCATTCCAATGACCTTCAGCTAAAGTCTACCAGGAACACACCTGTAGTTGGACAACACAATAAACAAGTTGGGTTTATTACTTGTTTTAGGGGGAGAGAACACAAACCGTGGGGAACCATGGAGTCTCTCACTGAGAGAATAGTACAAAGAACCTTTTCTAGGATTTGAGCTTTGGTTAGGTGATTGAGGGAGGGTCTAAGGAAATGAGGGTTCCTTCTAGACTGGATGTTGTCAGAAATCAGGGATGATTCTATAACTGGGTTTCTCAGTAAAATCTTATCTATAGAGAGGGCAGGCTAGAGATAGAAAAAAGCTATAATTGGTAAAAAAATAGCGATTATTCATTTCAGCTGAGAGGGATCAGTCGGTGTTTGGTAGTTTGTTGGGGCCACCGTGACCTTGACTGTGGGCTTAAGACAGAATTATGAAGTGGCTTTATTTCGTCGCACACTCTCATGTTCTCAGAGTAACATTTTTGAGGTTGTTATATGAAATTGTCAATGTCCAGTAGGAGCATAACATGGCCTAGCTGTGATCATCAGGCCAGCTTTTGGATTTCAGGAGATGCCTTTTTCCCTCTTGGGTACCACTCTTCAGGTTATTGTTGTAAACCGGTAAAACAAGAGTACTATGAGAAGGGAACTTAATGCAGCATATGGCAGTTGTGTAACTGGGAAAATCAGCACACAGTGTCTTTCCTCATGGGCTCAACTGCTTTCAAGGCGTTAAATCCCTATTTATACATTCAAAGACATTTCTTATAAGTTGAAGTAGAGGTATTAAACTCCTAGCAAGGTTGAATTCTTCTAACCTGAGTGGCTCCACTCTGGGTGCAGGAGAGAGCAAAATAGAACAAAACTGTCCCTGGGGTTAAGAAGGCAGGGTCAAATAGGCAGTGAGAGCAAAATGTTCTATGTGTCTGGGAATGCCCCTAACGTCCTGTATGTTTATGCACATTCTGGGCTTGGTCCTGCTTTTGGCATTGGGTCTGAACTCAGACAAGCACTTTGAAACTGGAGACTTCTATCTTGGCTACCCTAGCCTGTTTGCTTCAGGACAGGCTTTTATGTCACTTTTACTGCTAGTGAAGTTGGCAAGGGTTTTGATCCCTTGATTGCCACTGTTGCCATTGCTGTGCTGGACTGTGAACTGTCATGTGTCATGACAGAATTGATGTGTCCAGGGCAGAACACTCCCACTTGAGTCACTTCCCTTGCCCCTTAGTGAGATCCCACCCAGGCCACACCAGGGCAAAGGTGCTCTCGCAAAACCTGGTCTGGAATTCAAACGTCTGAGCTCTTTAGAAACATTAACTTTTCTTAAGGACACCAGAAAAGCTGAGGTGCAATTGGTTGCTGGATTTGGCACCCCACAGATCCAGTCCTGTTCCTCTCTGACTACTTGGCTGGAAGCAAGGGCTGGCTCACTAGTGCCATCTCTTTCTAATCTCATAGTGATTTGATCTCAGAAGCCTTGTTGCTCTATTCTGCCACTAGGCCTTGACCAGAGTCACCTCTGTCCATCCTGACAAATGTCATTAATTTAATGTATTTATTTAAAATATATCTATTATTTATTCATTTGTGCTTTCATTTATTCCTTTATTCTTCATTTCACTGGACTTTAGGGTAAACTCCTGGGAGAATGGATTGTAGCCATGACCACTTTTCTGACAGAATGCCCTTCAAGCTTTGCATCAGTAGGACTTTCTCTGTCTCCTTCGATCTGTATTTCTCTGTTGTTTTCTTTGTCTCTTCATTGAGGTGTGTCTCTTTCATATTGCTAATCACCGTCACCTGCTCTTACACTCAAACTAATTTAAATAGCCCCCTTCTCGGGCATTCTAGTAACTCACTCCAACTACCTAAATATGAAAAGGTGAGTATTGTAAGGACACCAGTCAGCAGGAATCCAGACAGTTGTAATTTCCATCTCTCTTCAGGATCACATGATGTCTCTCAATGTCCCTGTCATTCCCTCTCAGTATCTCTGCTTCTCTATGTGTATATAGCCTTAATGGATGGCCTACTGATTTTATTTCTTGGAACCTCATGCTGTTCAGTGCATTCTGCTTTTGTTGTTCCTTTGCCTTGCCATGATCCTCCATGGAGTTTTTCTTCTCCAGGGAATTTTTGGAAAGCTTTAGCTGTCATTTCTAACTGCTAAAGTCCTCAGATTTTTGTGTGGGAGAATCACAGGGACATAGATCGTCTTCTGCATCAGGTCACATTGTAGGTAAGCAGTTTGACTGACTTGGCTGCAACTGGGTTAAGGATACACCCTGTGACTACCGGGCAAGGTCATGTGATATGAAACTTGGCAGCATAAGCAGCAGAGGTTGAAGACAGGCAGCGATTAATATCTCCCTATAGTCTGGTTCTTGCCTATTGTATACTAACTTTTTTCCCATACCAAAGTTGTTTCTGCCTGAAACAATCTATTGGGCCTCAACCACAAACACCTGCTCCCCCAACATGCAGGAGGAAGACAAGTCAGTTTTATCTAGAAGTAAGGTGAAAGATCACATTAAAAGCTGCTTATCGTACCCAGTGTTGGTAATTCTAGGTGGCATCTTCAAGTCCTGGGCCTGCCTATGATTGTTTATTCAGAGTATATATTGCATCCTGCAGCTGCTTGGGTATGGTGAATTATATACGGGAATCAGTAGGCATATGTTACTGTACAGAAGTCAGTTCCATGGTCAGCAAATCTGACCAACTGGAGAATTTGCCTGACGTGCTCTAAGGGTAACGGCAGTCCACTTCAGGTAATACTGGCACTCTGGGCAAGGCCAGCTTTTGAGGGTTTGCTTCCCAAACTTGAGCTTGAATTGGATTCACCTGGGAGGCTTATTAAAACGCAGACTGCTGGGGCACCTGGGTGGCTTCAGTCTGTTGAGCTTCTGGCTCTTGATTTCAGTTCAGGGCATGATCTCATGATTCGTGGAATAGAGCCCCACATTGGCTCTGTGCTGACAACATGGAGCATGTTTGGGATTCCCTCTCTCCCTTTCTCCCTCTCTTCCTGCCTCTCTCATGCTCATGCTCACTCACTCATACTCTCACATTCTCTCTCTCTCTCAAACAACAACAACAACAAAACAGAGTGCTGAGATCCACCTCCAGAGTTTGTGCTTCAGTGGGAATTTGCGTTCTAACCGGTTCCATGGTGATGGAGATGCTGCTGATACAGGAATCACACTTTTAAAACCCCTGTTCTAGAGTGATTGAATCTGGCCTTTGGTGGTCATGTAGAAGTGGGATTTTAGGGTGCTGGGTGGCTCCATTGGTTAAGCACTGGACTCTTGATTTCGGCTCAGGTCATGATTTCATGGTTCATGGGATCAGGCCCGTGTTGGGAGCCTGCTTGGGATTCTCTATCTCCCTCACTCCCTGCCCCCCGAAAATAAATAAGTAAACATTAAAAAAAGAAGTGGGGATTTGTTGGTAGTTTCAGGCCAGGAGAATTTCTCCAGTTTATCTGTCAGCTGTGTTACTGATAATCCCTATTTTTTTTTTTTTGGCTTTTAAGTGTATTTTTAGGTTTTTATTTTAATTCCAGTTAACATAAACTGTTATATTAGTTTCAGGTGTATAGTGATTCAACACTTCCATACCTCACCTGGCGCTCATCAGGACAAGTGCACCCCCTAAGCCCCATCAGCTATTTAACTCATCCCTCTCCCACCCTCCTGTCTGGTAACCATCAGTTTGTTCTCTATAGTTAAGAGCCCTTTTTCTTGGTTTCTCTCTCTACTTATTTTTCCCTTTTCTTATTTGTTTAGTTTTTTAAATTACACATATGAATGAAATGAGTTGGTATTCATTTTTCTCTCACTTATTTCACTTAACGTAATGCTCTCTAGCTCCATCTGTGTCGTTGCAAATGGCAAGATTTCATTCCTTTTTATGGCCAGATAATCTATTGTGTATGTGTACAAGTGTGTGTACAGTGTGAGTATCATATTTTTTTAAATTTTATTTTAGAGAGTGTGAGTTGGGGAAGAGGGGCTGAGGGAGGAGAGAGAGAATCCAAAGCAGGCTCTGTGCTTAGCACAGAGCCCAATGTGTGGTTTGATCTTGCAACCCGGGGATCATGACCTAGGCCGAAATCAAGAGTCAGACTCGCAGCCAGTTGAGCCACCCAGGTGGCCCTAACCACATATTCTTTATCCATTCATCAATCAATGGACATTTTTGGCTGCTTCCATATCTTGGGTATTGTAAATAATGTTATAAACATAAGGGTGCATGTATCCATTTTAATTAGTATTTTTGTATTCTTTGGGTAAATACCCAATAGTGTTATTGATGGACTGTAGGATAGTTATATTTTTAATTTTTAAAGAAACCTCCATACTATTTTCTAGAGTGGTTGCACCAGTTTGCATTCCCACCAACTGTGTAGGAGGATTCTACTTTCTCTAAATCCTCACCAACATCTGTTGTTTCTTGTGTTGTTGATTTTAGCCCTTCTGAGAGGTGTGAGGTGATATCTCACTGTAGTTTTTCTTGCATTTCCCTGATGATGAGTAATGTTAAGTATCTTTTCATGTGTCTGTTGACCATTGGGATGTCTTCTTTGGAGAAATGTCTGTTCGTGTCTTCTGCCCATCTTTAATTAGATTATTTGTGTTTTGGCTGTTGAGTTTTATAAGTTCTTTATTTATTTTGGATACTAACCTTTTATAGGATATGACATTTGCAAATGTCTTCTCCAATTCAGTTGGTTGCCTTTTAGTTTTGTTGATTATTTCCTTTGCTGTGTGCAGAAGCTTTTTACCTTGATGTAGTTCCAATAGTTTATTTTTGCTTTTGTTTTCCTTGCCTCAGGAGACCTATTTAGAAAAAAGTTGATATGATCAGTGTCAAAGAAGGTGTTGCTTGTGTTCTCTTCTAGGATTTTTATGGTTTCAGGTCTCACATTTTGGTCTTTCATCCATTTTGAACTTATTTTTATATGGTATAAGAAAATGGTCCAGTTTCTTTCTGAACCATTGCTGTTCAGTTTTCCCAACTCCATTTGTTGAAGACACTGCCTTTGTCTGTTTGGATACTCTTTCCTGCTTTGTTGAAGATTAATTGGCCATATAGTTGTTTATTAATTATTTATTAATTAATACAGGGTTTATTTCTGGGTTTTCTATTCTGTGGGAACCCTTCAGATCTCACTGTCCTTGCTGGCAGCTGGATTGGCACCCTTCTTTATGTGCTGATTGTGATGTCCATATTCCCTTCTGTGATTATCTGCTGCCACTTGTGTCCAACCCAGGTTGACCCCTTCTTCTGTGTATTTAGTGGTAACTTTGTTATCACCTTTTCTATTCTTATTTCCTCCCAGGAATGGACTAACTGCTCCTTGCATATGTATCTTTTTTGTGTGTTTCCTAACTCAAAATCCTAAGACTAGGAGTCTAATTGGTTGGTCAGGTTATTTTTTGTGTTAGGCCAAAAAGAGTTGCTGGCTGGCTTTGGATTTTCAGCCCTTGGATTGTGAGTTCATACTGAGTTCTACTGGCTATGGCCAGTCCTAGTGGCTGTGGCCAGTGAATGTCTGAGTAATATAGTATATAACATGGCTGCCTGGACAGCAGGGGTTAAAGGTAGGGTGGTTAGACAAAGGGCTTGGGGTATGGCAGACACTGATGGACATTTTTAAGTATAGCATCTTCACTGGTAGGATTAGTTTTCAGATGGTACCTACCATACTTGTTATTTTTTAAATAATATAGTAATATTTAATGAAAATGTAATGTAAATTACAATAGACTAATGTTAATTATCTAATAGCCGGTACCACTGTACTGGTTATTAAAATACTGAAGAGGCACCTGGGTGGCTCAGTTGGTTAAACATTGGACTTTGGCTCAGTTCATGATCCCATGGCTTGTGAGTTCGAGCCCCACGTCGGGCTCTGTGCTGACAGCTCAGAGCCTGGAGGCTGATTCAGATTCTATGTCCCTCAATCTCTGCCCCTCCCCTGCTCATGCTCTATATCTGTCTCTCAGAAATGAATAAACATTAAATATATATTTATATTTAAAATATTGCATACCTCTTAGTAATTGGTAAATAGTTCCTTTCCTGAGCCTCTTGCATGTCTTCCTCACGCCAGCTGACTTGATCTCTCCCTGGAAACCCCAATGTCTTCTTACTACTTAAGAACTGAAACGGAATTTGTGGTATAAGTGAGGACTTAGACTTCTGCCCCAGGGTTAAGGTTGGCTTCTATTTTGATTGGCTAATATCTTTGCCATAGTGATTGTTAAATATTTTGAATACCACTTCTGTGCTTATGTGGAAAGACGATTCAAAACCCATATTACAGGAGGCACATGTACAATATTTTCTATGTGCATTTGTGTAAGTATAGTTGTAAATAACAGATTTTGTCATTTGGCTGATTTCTTCTAAAACAATTTCAACGTGTCTTTCTTTAAATTATGCATTTTTAAACATTCACCAATTATTTCTGTAAAAAAAGAAATCAAGTCTCTAAAAAAGCATTTTTAAAGTGATAATCTTTCCTTAGGTTTATTCTTTTATTGCAGAAAAATTTGTTTTGGTCACGAATCAGAATGAGTTGATTGCCTCTAAGTTAGTATTATATTCTAGTAAAACTGACCTAAGGGGGGGAAATTCCGTTTCCTTTACAGAGAAGAACTGATTTCATAGTAGCAACAAATTTATTAAAAATCTCCTACAGGGATGCAATGGAAAACAACCTAAAAGGAAACCAAACATTGTTGAATGTTTTCTCTCCCAGTAGGGATTTGGCATGATGTATAGTGTCTGGCCATAGTGCAATGCAATGGCTGATCCAAGGATTGAGTAAATAACAAGATCCAGAAATAAACATATGTTCTATGAGCATATGAGGTCTTAAAACAAGCTAGAATTCATCAACTGATACTAAAATGTGTAGTATGCAAAGCATTGCCCTGAACTGTCACAGAACAAAATTACATTTGGGATATTCTTCAGTAGTTAAAGTGTATTTACTGAAAAGAACTGCATTATGTAGTTCAAATTTAAAGAATACAGACTTTTAAAAATGCAAAGGGAGCCAGGAACATTAATCAAGAATTGTCTACTTTTGCTAAACCCTTCAGTATATAAAGTAATAAAAATGTCTCGTTCAGATTTATTAAGATACGAAGCATGAGTCTAAAGCAATATCAGTATTTGTTGTGTGTGACTTGTGGAATGAGGGCCATTACTTTAGAGTTGTAAACAATGGTTATTCCTTTTTGGAGAAGTAACTAGTCTAGTGAATAGACATTGAATTAGACATCAGGAAACTCAGACCCAACTTCTCACACTCCTGCTGGGCTTTAGAGACCAGGGAGAAGGATCATGGTATCATGGAAAGAGCATTGGTTTGGGGAATCAGACTTATCCAGGGTCTAGTCCTAGCTTCTCCACTTACTAACTATGTGAGCTCGACACATTATATAGCTTCTCTGAGCATTAATTTGCCCATCTGTAAAGTGGGAATGATATGATATACTCGGGGCTGATACCAGCATGAGTGGAGCAGCTGTTTACAGCTGGGCTCTGTTCTGATTGGATCATTGTCCACTCTGATGAATGGATGCCCATGCTATACTGGCTGTTAAATATTTTGGCTACCACTCTGAATGAGACTTACTGGGTAGGGTTATTGGGAAGAGAAAATGAGATAATACATGTGAAGTTCCTGACATACAGTTGCTACTCATCAAATTTTTGTTTTATATTCTTCCTCTCTTTCTGCAGAACTTAAAAAGTATTCTTCAGGCTAAATAAAAGAAGAGAAAAATGCCTGACACTTATTTTAATTGTGATGTTAAGAGATTAATGGAACTGTTTATATCTTATATTTATTCAGGATCCATTAAGCAAACATTAAATTCCTACTTTATGCAGGGTCCTTGATTAATTCACAGCCTAGAAGAACAATAGATGGGTAAACTTTGATTTCACCCCAATAATTTTAAGAGTCAATGTGAAACTATAAGGCGCCTTTGTGCAAATTTAGTAAAAAAGACTTCCTCTGGTCAGGTAGCTGACTTGGCTTGGCAGCTTAACTCAGAATGAATTTCAGCTCCCACTTACTCCATCATCTGGGTACCTTTGTGCAATGCACAAACTATACAATTAAACACTGTGGCCCTACAAACTGTTATAACAGTATATGCCAAGTACTATAGGCTTGTAGTGGTAGGAAAGACTGAATTTTGCCAAGTAAATGACATTTGTCCAAATTATAGATGAAGGAGAAGGTATTAGGGTGTGTATAAAGGCACAGATATATGAAAGAGCTTGGGGATTAGGTGTATAGTGGATGTTCCTACAAGATAATAGATTTGGATTCCTTGTTTTGAAGAAAGGATGCCAATGTAAGTTATATTTACAACCTCTCTAAGTAGACAGTTTACCTTTATACAACTAAATATTAGAATGACTTTATGTTCTAATGTTCTTATGACTTAATGTTCATTAAGTTAATGTTTCTGCAATGTTTCTTGGATTAGATAGCCTGCTTCCTGTTTTAAAATTTTCATTTGTATTAAAAAATTGTTTTTAGTTGAGATGAAATCATACTGTCTTGTAAGGTTTGTTATTTGAGGTCATCTAGTGGTTTTCTAAACACTTCTTTTTTTTAAAAGTTTATTTTTGAGAGAAGGAGAGAGAGAGGAAGAGAGAGGATGAGCAGGGGAGGGGCAGAGAGAGGGAGAGAGAGAATCCCAAGCAGACTCTGTGCTGTCAGTGCGAAGCCCGATTGGGAGCTTGATCTCATGAACTGTGAGATCATGACCTGAGCTGAAATCAAGAGTTGGATGACTAACCGACTGAGCCACACAGACACTCCCATCTAGTGTATTTCTAATAGGCCTTGGACCTAGACAAAGATCAGTTATCAAAGGAGGCTAGAAGATTCAGTGAGGCCTAACTTTTTTTAAATGTAGAGACTTTTATCACTGAATTATAGCTCTATATTTGCTTCATAAATTATTACATCATAGACTTATAGAGCTTAGAGATTTTTGGAGACCTTTGAATCTAGTCTCATTTCTAAATGACTTTATTTTTCTAAAATTGATACATGCTCATTATTTTAAAAAATTCAAGCAGTTCAAAGTAAAATGTTGAGAGGTACAACCACCCCAATCCCCACCACCCTGAATACAATCACCATTAATGTGAGGTTAACGGCATTCTAGATATCCCACTGCAGACAGATTAGGTGATAGATGTACAGAATCATTTTTTAAATAAAATTTGCATCATATTACACATATTTTTTATCAAGATTACTCAATGTACTGTTACTAGAAATTAATGGAATAAAAAGAAAATGAGGTCAAACTGAAGAAACTATACACTTTGGAAAAATGTTTATTCACCACAAGGCATATCCGTTTCTAATAGAGCCTGTAAGATTGAAAGAAAAATTGATGAAAGAAACATCAAGAGGTTGTTATTTATTTCTTGTTTCAATTTTAATAATATTGATTGACTCTGCTATGAAAGATGAGGAAATCACACTTATGTTTTTTCCTCTCCTCTCCCAATTTGTTTTATATAATAATTTATCACAGTGTCAAGGTTTATAACATTTATTTCATGTACTAGTAATTGGTTAGCAATTGCGTTTTCCAGTTCCTAGAGACTGGACTCTAGTGACTTAAACACATATGGATTTAGTCTTACTCCTAAAGGAAGACTGGAAGTAAGAGTCAGGACATGGTCAGGGCTCCATGAACTCATTAGGAACACAGCTTCCTCTGTCTTCCTGTTTTACCATGTTTAGTGTGTGATTTTCATTTTCAAGGTTATGAGGTGGCTGCTGGTGTTCTAGTCCTCATGTCTATACTCCAGGCAAGAAGGAGGAAGAAGGGGAAAGATGGTAAAAAAAAGACTTAAAAAAATATATATATATATATACTTTCATAGTCTTAATTTTTTTTAAGTAACCCCAATGTGGGGCTTGAACTCATGACACTGAGGTCAAGAGTCTCATGTTCTACTGAGTAAGCCAGCCAGGTGTCCCCAAAAAGACTCCTTTAGGAGCCTCAAGTGTCATTTATATTTCATTGCCTGCCCCAGCCCTCTGCCATCTGTAGGGCAGGCTGAGGAATGTAGTTTTGCTACTCACCACATTGCCCAAGGTGGGAAGTCCCTGTAACCTCAATGTCTGTAGTTGCTTGATTTTAGTTTTATATTTACATCGATTTAGTGCCTGGAACTCCAGCCAATTTTATCAAAGAATCTCTATTTGTATGATTTTATTTTGTTTATTTCTTGCCTGAATGTATTACATCCTTATGTAGTTCTTTCCAGAAGAGTCTGTGGGCATTTTATCACTTAAGTTATTGCTACCTCAGTTGCTCTCCTAATTCCTAGGTGTTTCCTGCCTTTATCATCTCCTTAGGTTGTTCCTGTTTTTAAGTATAACATCTCTCTTTTTTTTAAATGTTTATTTATTTATTTTGAGAGAGGGAGAGAGAGAGCAGGCAAACAGGGGAGAGGAGCAGAGAGAGATGCGAAAGGTGTCCCAAGCAGGCTCTGTGCTGTCAGTGCAGAGTCCAACATGAGGCTCAATCCCACGACCTATGAGATCATACCTGAGCCAAAAACAAAAGTTGGACACTTAACCTACTGAGCCACCCAGGTGCCCTTTAAGGATCTATAAGATCTCTTGATGCCTGTTGTTTTCCATGGATACCTCACTCCTGGAGCCTTCCACCTTGCTCCAATTGGACCTGATTACTCCCAAGTTCTAAGGAAAAGCAGTGATCCTAGGACTTCTCTTCACTGCAGTCCTTGAGTAGAGCCACTGGATCTTGGACCTCAATGTCTTTTTTTTGGGGGGGGGTTACTACTTTTTCTTGATGAAATAGCTCCTCAACTAACTTCCTAAGAATGTGTGAGAGATAAACTTTCTGAATTTTAAATGTATGAACATGTTTTTATTCTAATTCTTAAAATTGATAAGTTGGTAGATGCAGAATTCTCATTTGAAAGTACTTTTGTGTCAGAATTTAGAGGCATGGCTCAGTTATCTTCTAGCATCTGATGTTGCTGATGAAAAATATAATGTCAGTGTGATTCTTGTACCTTTGTAGATGACCAATTTTGTCCTCTTTGGTAGCATTTAACAAATTCTCTTGATTTTTGGCATTCTGGAATTTCACAATGATGTAGCTTGTTGTGGAGTGTTTTTGATTTATTGCACATGACACTGAAGGAGGCCCCTTTGATATGGAAACTCTTCTTCACAACACTCCATAAAATTATCTTGTATTATTTGTTCTGATAATTTCTTTCACTCTCCTCTCTCCACTGTTTTCTGAAATTCCTGTTAATCAAATTTAGAATTTTGTGTTGATCCTCTATGTCTCTTATCATTTTGCTCAGATTTCCTACCTCTTTGTCTCTTCATTCTGTTTTCTGGGAAATTTCCTCACCTTGTCACTGAATTTTATATTGGAAATAACATTTTAAGTTTATACAAACTTGTTTTCTGGTTGGTCCTTTGTCATAGCATTTTTTCCTTGTTTTAGGGGTGCAATATCTTAAGTCTCTCTGAGGATGCTATTTAAAGTTGTTTTGATTTCCCAAACTTCTTTTGGCTATTTGTGGTCTTTTGAGGTTCCATATGAATTTTGGGATTATTTTTTCTATTTCTGTAAAAATTGCAATTGGGATTTTGATAGAAGTTGCATTGAATCTGTCAATTGCTTTTTGAAATTGTAGTTTGAACATTTAAATAGTCTGAAAAACTCAGGCAAAGATGTCTGAATTCTCTGGACCCCTTGGTGTCAAAATTATTTGAAATCTTTGGATGAACTGAAAACAAGATTTGCTCTGACAGCATTGACAAAGATTTAAGATAATACTCCCCTTCTACCAGATCCTTGTGGCTAATTTCATAACATGACTCTGGGTAGATTAGACTCCTTCTAGGGGCAGCTAGAGTAGAGACCCTTGGACTTTACCATCAGGGTCTCACTAGCTGTACATAATTCAAGTTCTCAGCCTTGTTTTATTCATCTAAAAAATAGTGCTAAATAACACTTGTGAAGATGGATAGATTTGGCACTTAGTAGGTCCTCAATAGATGTTAGCTGGTTAAACTCCAGAGCCTATACTTTTAATCACTGTGTTAAATTATTAGTGGGAAAAATGGACTATTATGCGTGTTATGTCTATGTTATGTCTACAGAACATCATATAAGTTTTTATTATTACTTAAGGAGAAAATACTTTTTTATTACTGAAGTATAATTGACATACAATATTATATTAGTTTTAGGTGTACAATATATTGATTCAACAATTCTCTACAATATTCCGTGCTTACCATGAAAAGTGTGGTCATCTGTCACCATACAAAGTTATTACAATATTATTGATTATATTTCCTATGCTGTATTTCTCATCTCCATGACTTATTTATTTTCAATGTCTATTTATTTATTTTTGATAGAGACCGAGTGAGGGAGGGGCACAGAGAGAGGGATAGAGAGACTCCCAAGCAGGCTCTGCACTGTCAGTGTGCAACCAGATGCAGGGCTTGAACTCATGAACCATGAGATCATGACCTGAGCCTAAATCAAAAGTCAGAGGCTTAACCTACTGAGCTGCTCAGGCACTCTGACTTAATGTGTGTTATAATTGGAAGTTCTTACCTCTTAGTCTCCTTTGTCTATTTTGCCCATTTCCCCACCAACTTCCCCTTTGGCAACCACCAGTTTGTTCTCTGTATTTAAGAGTCTGTTTGGGTTTTTTTGTTTGCCCATTTGTTTTACTTCTTTGCTTAATGTTCATTTATTTATTTTGCAAGAGAACAAGAAAGAGTATGAGCAAGGAGAGGCAGAGAGAGAGGGAGAGAGAGAATCCCAAGCAGGCACCATGCACAGAGCCTGACACGGGAGTCTATTTCATAGGCCATGACATCACATTTGTTTTATTTCTTAAATTTCACAGTCTTTTATTGAAAAGACTGTCTTTTAACCATTGTGCATTTTTGCCTCCTGTGTTGTAGATTAATTGACCATATATGTGTGGGTTTATTTTTGGGCTCTCTATCCTGTTCCATTGATCTATGTATATATTTTTGTGCCAGTACCATACTGTTTTAATTACTATCACTTTGTAATATATCTTGAAATCTGGAATTGGGATACCTCCAGATTTTTTTCTTCCTTCTCAAGATTGCTTTGGTTGTTTGAAGTCTTCTGTGGTTCCATAAAAATTTTAGGATTATTTTAGTTTAGTGAAAAATGCTATTGGTAGTTTGATAATGATTGTGTTGAATCTGTAGTTTGCTTTCAGTAGTATGGACATTTTAACAGTATTAATTCTTCCAGTCCACAAATATGGTATAGTTTTCCATTTCTGTTGTCTTCAGTTTCTTTCAACGATGTCTTATGCCTTTTGAAGTATAGGTCTTTTGCCTCCTTGATTAAATTTATTCCTAGGAATTTTATTCTTTTTTGATACAATTGTAAGTGGAATTGTTTTCTTAATTTTTCATTCTGCTACTTTGTAAGATTATATGTTTTCAGAAATTTGTCCATTTCTTCTAGGTTGTCCAATTTGTTGATACATAATTTTTCATAATGTTCTCATAATTCTTTGTATTTCTGTAGTGTTGGTTGTTATGTCTCCTTCATTTCTGATTTTACACATTTGAGTCCTCTCTCTTTTTCTCTTGATGATTCTGTCTAAGGGTTTATCAATTTTGTTTATCTTTACAAAGAATAAGTTCCTGATTTCATTAATATTTTCTATTTTTTAAATTTCTATTTCATTTATTTTGCTACTATTTTTATTATTTCCTACCTTCTACTAGCTTTGGGCCTTGTTTGCTGTTTTTCTTATTCCTTTAGGTATAAAGTTAGATTTTTATTTGAGATTTTTCTTGTTTCTTGAGGTGGACCTGTATTGCTATAAATTTCTTTCTTAGAACTGCTTTTAATGCATCCCAAAGATTTGGGACCATTGTATTTTCATTTTCATTTGTATGTATATATGTATTTTTAAATTTCCTCTTTGATTTCTTTGTTGACCCATTTGTTTTTCACTAACATGTTGTTTAGCCTCCGTGTGTTTGTGTGTTTTCCAATTTTTTTCCTTATAATTTCTGTTTTTAGACAACTGTGGTTGAACATATGTTTGATATGATTTCAGTCTTCCTAAATTTATTGAGACTTGTTTTGTGGCCTAACATGTGATCTATTCCATAAAAAGAATGTGTTTTCTGCTGTTTTTAGGTGGAACGTTCTCTATTAGGTACATGTGGTCTAATGTATCATTCAAAGCCACTGATTTTTTTTCTTGTTGATTTTCTGTGTGATCTATCCATTGATGTAAGTAAAGTGTTAAAGTTCCCTAGTACTGTATTACTGTCAATTTCTCCCTTTATGTCTGTTAATATTTGATTTGTATATTTAGATGCTCCTATGTTGAGTGCATAGATGTTTAAAATTGTTATATCCTCTTGTTGGTTTGATCCCTTTATCACTATGTAGTGCCCTTCTTTGTCTCTTGCTACAGTCTGTTTTCAAGTCTATTTTGTCGGATAAGAGTATTGCTGCCTCAGCTTTTCTTTTTTTTACTTCCATCTGCATTGTATATGATTTTCCACCACTTTACTTTCAGTATGCATGTATCTTTAGGTCTGACGTGAGTTTCTTGTAGGCAACATACAGATGGGTCTTGTTTTTTCTTAATCAACTCAGTCACCTATGTCTTTTGATTGGAGCAATTAGTTAATTTACATTTAAAGTAATTATTGATAGATATGTACTTATTGCCATTTTGTTAATTGTTTTCTGGTTGTTTTTGTAGTTCTTCTCTGTTCCTTTCTTCTTTTTGACGCTTCTGTTGAGGTTTGATGGCTTTCTTTAATGTTATGTTTGGATTCCTTTCTCTTTATTATTTGTGTATCTATTATAGGCTTTTGATTTATGGTTACCATTGGGTTTATATATAATGTTTTATGTATATTAAGTGATTATTCTACTTTACTATATGTTTGCTTTTACCTGTAAAATGTTTACCTTTCATGATTTTCTTCCAGTTATGGTCATTTCCATTGCATATAAGTATTTTTATTTTTTTTAAGTTTATTTCTTTCTTTTGAGAGAAAGAAAAAGAGTGAGTGGGGGAAGGGCAGAGAGAAAGGGAGACAGAGAATCCTAAGCAGGCTAGTGGTCTCAGTGCAGAGCCTGACATGGGGCTTGATTTCATGAACCATGAGATCATGACCTGAGCTGAAATCAATAGTCAGATGCTCAACCAACTGAGCCACCTGGGTGCCCCACATATAAGTATTTTTCAAATGCTGTATCTTTAAATTTTTTTATTTTTTAAGTTTTAATTTAATTTTGTTAACTTATTTTTTTAGGTGTACAATATATTGATTCAACCGTTCTATACATTACTTAGTGCTCATCATGATAAGTGTAGTCATCATCTGTCACCATACAAAGTTATTACAATATAATTGATCATATTCGCTATGCTGTACTTTTCATCTCCACGACTGACTGACTGACTGACTTACATATTTACTTATTTACTTTAAATGTTTACTTATTTTTGAGAGAGAGAGAGAGAGACACCAAGCAAGGGAGGGACACAAAGAGAGAAGAAGACAGAGAATCCCAAGCAGCCTCCACATTGTCAGCACAGAGCCTGACCAGGGGCTCAAATTCATGAACTGCAAGATCATGACCTGCACTGAAATCAAGAGTTGGACACTCAGTCAACTGAGCCACCCAGATGACCCTTAAATTTAATTTTAATTCCGGTTAGTTAACATACAGTGTTATATTATTTTCAGGTGTACAATATAGTAATTGAAAACTTCCATATATCACCCTGTGTTCATCACAAGTGGACTTCTTAATCCCCATCAACTAAGTTTATATATTTATTTTTGAGGGGGCAGGGGGTAGAGAGAAAGGTTGAGAGAGAGAGAGAGAGAGAGAGAGAGAGAGAGAGAGAGAGAGAGAACCCCAAGCAGGCTCCCCGCTGTCGGCACAGAGCCCAACACGGGGCTTAAACCATCAGAACCGTGAGTTTATGATCTGAGCCAAAATCAAATGCTTATCCAACTGAGCCACTCAGGTGCCCAAGGGAGTTTCTTTTTGTTCTAAGTTGGCTAAGAGTTGGGTTTTTCCTTTTTACTCATTTGAATGAATATTGAATTTTATCAAATGCTTTTTTTGTATCTAGTGAGCTTGATGAATTTTCTCCCTTGGACATTTAGTTTTGTGAGCTACATGGATATTCTAATGTTAAACTAGCCTTGCATTGCTGGGATAAATACCACTTGGTCATAATGTTTTAAAAATTATAAGAGGCACCTGGGTGGCTCAGTCAGTTTGAACGTCCAACTTCGGCTCAGATCATGATCTCATGCTTCGGATTCTGTGTTTTCCTCTCTCTTCCCCTGCCCTGCTCACACACTCTCTCTGACTCTCTCAAAAATAAATAAACATTAACATATTTCAAGTGTACCATCATTGGTTATTAGTATTTTCACAGGGTTGTGTAACCATCACCACAAAATAATTTCCATTCCTCCTAAAAGAAACTCCATATCCATGAGTAGTCAGTCTCTATTTCCTTCCTCTCCTTGCCCCAGCCCTAAGCCATCACTAATGGATAATTTGCTTTCTCTAGATATTTCATATAAATAGAATCATATAGTATGTACAGTGTAACTGTTCTTTCATTTAGAAAAATGTTTTCAAGGTTAATTCATGTTATAACATCTATCAATACTTCTTTCTTTTTAATGGATGAATAATATTTTCTTGTATGGAAATACTAATTCTGTTTATCCATTCATCAGTTGATGGACGATTGAGTTTCCAGTTTGGGGCTATATGGATAATCCTACTATGAACATTTATTTGCAAACTTTTGTGTGGACATATATTTTAGTTTCTCTTGTGCGCATAATTATGAATTGCTGGGTCATGTGGTTACTATATTTAGTCATGAGGAATTGCCAGATGGTGTTCCATAGTGGCTGTACAATTTTACATTTCCACCAGAAATGTATGAGGATTCCAATTAATCCACATCCTCCTCAACACTTGTTACTATTCATCTTTTTTAAAAAAGGTTTTATTGTTAAGTAATCTCCACATCCAACATGAGGCTCAAACTTATAACCCCAAGATCAAAGCATCACATGCTCTATTGACTGAGCTAACCATCCTAGTGGGTATGAAATGATATCTCATTGTGGTTTTAATTTGCATTTTCCTAATGACTAATGACGTTGAACATCTTTTGATGTGCTTATTGGCCATTTTTAGTATCTTCTTTGGAGAAATATCTAGTCATATCTTTTGGACCATATTTTAAATTGAATCAATCTTTCTTTCTTTCTTTCTTTCTTTCTTTCTTTCTTTCTTTCTTTCTTTCAATGTTTATTTTTGAGAGTGGGAGAGGGGCAGAGAGGGGGACAGGGGATCTGAAGTGGGCTCTGTGCTGACAGCAGAGAGCCTGACTAGGGGCCTGAAGCTACGAACCATGAGATTTGACCTGAGCTAAAGTTGGATGCTCAATGACTGAGCCACCCAGGCACCCCGAGTTATTTGTCTTTTTATTGGTGAGTTATAAGAGTTCTTTTTATAATCTCAATGCATATCTTTATTCAATATATGATTTGTAGATATTTGCATTTATTCTGTTGGTTCTCTTTTCTTCTTTCTTTTTTTTTTTTGTCGTTCCCTTTGAAGCACAAATGTTTTAAATTTTGATGAAGTCCAGAGTATCTATTTTTGGTGTCCTATCTAAGAATCCTTTGCAAAATCTGAGGTGTTTAAGATTTACTTCTATGTTTCCTAAGTGTTTTATAGTTTTAGCTTTTACATTAGGTCTGATCCATTTAGAGTTAATTTTGTGTTAAGATGTGAAGGATTCAACTTCATTCTTTTTTTAAATTTTTTTATTATTATTATTTTTAACGTTTTATTTATTTCTAGGAGAGAGAGAGAGCGTGCGAGCAGGGGAGGGCCAGAGAGAGGGAGTCACAGACTGAAACAGGCTCCAGGCTCTGAGCTGGCAGTCAGCACAGAGCCCAACGCGGGGCTCGAACCCACGAACCGCGAGATCATGACCTAAGCGAAAGTCGGATGCCCAACCGACTAAGCCACCCAGGCGCCCCTCAACTTCATTCTTTTGCATATGGCTATCCTGCTGTCCCAGCATCGTTTATTGAAAAGAATTTTTTTTCCAACTGAATGGTCGTAGCACCCTTATCGAAAATTGATCCTAGACACATGGTTTTAATTTTGGACTTATGATTCTATTCTTCTGATATATATGCCTATCCTGTGCTACTACCATACTGTCCTAATTACTGTTGTTTTTAGTACAGTTTTGAAATCAGGAAATCTGAGTCTTCCTACATTGTTCTTTGCAATTCCATATTAAGGTTATAATCAGCTTGCAAATTTCTACAAAAGTCAGCTTGGATTATGATAGTAATTATGTTGAAACTGCAGATTAATTTGGGGAATATTGCCATCTTTATGACATGAAATCTTCCGATCTGTGAATATGGATGTTTTCCCACTTATTTAGAGCTTTAATATCCTTCAACAATGCTTTGTAGTTTTCACAGTATGAGTTTTTCAACTTCTTTTAAAATTTGTTCCTAATTATGTTATTCTTTTTGATGTAATTATAAATATACTTGTTTTCTTAATTTCATTTATTGACTTTTCCATTGCAAATGTATAGAAATACAATAGATTTTTGTTTATTGATCTTGTACTCTGCAATCTTGCTGAACATGATTATTAGTTATAATAGATTTTTAGTGGATTCCTTAGTGTTTTCTAAATATAAGATCATATCATATGCAAACAGAGATAGTTTTACTTCTTCCTTTCCAATCTGGATGACTTTTATCTCTTTTTTTCTTACTTGATTGCCTGGGCTAGAACCAGTACAATGTTGAATAGAATTGGTGAAAGTGAGCATGCTTATCTTGTTCCTGACCTGAGAGGAAAAGCCTTCAGCCTTTCACCATTGAGTATGACATTCGGTATGGGTTTTGAAGCTCTCCTTCAACTTGTCTTAATTTATCTTTATAACTTTCCCCCCACTACCAATCTTGGCATGCCTGTTGCCCAACTCTACAATCTCAACCTTGTTCACAAAGACCCGGTTGTCTAAATAATCTGGATAATTTTTATCCTTTTCTTTACATGCACTGTTTATTTTTGCCTCTGTACCCATTGCTCATTAGTTACAAAAAGTGCCCCATTTCTTCCAACAATCTAGCTCATATACTTCCTCAGGATAAAGCTTAGTTTCCTAGATTATTGCACCACCCCCTATTCAACAGATAGAAATGGGCACACATACACATGGAGACACACACACATCACATGATTCCTTGACTCCCCACTTCCCTGGGTACTTGAAGCTAATATACATTTCATTTCAGCTCATATCACTTTGTGAATGTCCTTTTGTTATTTCAGATATCTTTGTCTTGGCTCTACCAACTGTACTGTAGATATCTATCCAGAACAGGGAGCTGGAACCCTGCATTATAATATTATCCATGACTGAGTGTAACATAAAGGCTCATAGGAACAAGAGGTGCTCCATAAAAGCTGACTGACCAGTCAATTTTGCTCTCTCAGAAGGACCTCCATTTCCTTGTAGGCCACTATGAAAATCAGAGACTGCCTAGATGCCACTCATACTTCTATCAGTGCCTCATTTCCATTTCCAAGCCACTTCTCTTCTCCTTCTTATATTGACTGAATTTCAGAGGGAGATAATTGGCTCCATCAATTTTTATAGCTTAATGAAAGTCTCAACCATGTTTACCTGCTTTCCTTCCAGTGTAAATGCATCACAATCCAAAGCAAAGTCATTCCCACAGCCCTTGTTTAGAAAATGTATGATTTTTATATTGTCCCCATTAAAGCAATATAGCTAGTAAGCTATGACCTCAAACATGACCTTCTTTAGAAATGACTGCCTCTAAGCATGAAATATTTATTCTTAAGGCTAGTTCCATGCTGGGGTTTGAAAGTTTGTAACAAAGGTCCCAGATTCCTGAGCACAGTGCCTGCTGTTGTTTTCTTTCCTGTGCCATTTGCCTGTTTTTTTTTTTTTTTTTTTTTTTTTTGCTTTACTGCAACTAAAATATAAAATATTGACATCTCCCTGCCCTACCCCATTAACTATGGCAAATGCCATAGAATGGAAATCTTTTGCAATAAGCATACCACAGATATCAGAGCATAGGGCTTGGCCTTGCTACCCTAACAGCTACAAAGGCAGGCTGCATACCAGTTTTAGGAGAAAAATGGTTTTTATTAGGTACTTGCTGAGCATGTAGCCTGTGTTTGGCATGGGGGGATAGGCAAGTAAATACATTGTTGCTGCTCTAGAAGAGTTTACAGTCTCACTGGGGAAATAAGACTAACATACCTCAAACAGAGAACTATTAAGTTAGAGATAGTGTGTGATAATTGCTTAAACAAGGGCAGGGGAGCATACTGTCAGTGTGTCTTGGAGTCAGTGAAAACTTTTGAGAGAAGATGAGCCTTTAAATTTGACTTGGAAAGATTTCAATGGAGAGAAGAATAAGAGGGATGCGAAGAAACTAACATGGAGTTGATAGTATAAGGAGGCCGACTAAGAGGTTTGAAGATCCATATCAGGAATCATTTTGAGATAATATCGGTAAAATAAGTGTAGATTGAAGTGCATCTTGAGTGGATAGAATTGTATAATATTAAAGCTGGAAAATTTAATATTGCTAATAGCTAATATTGCTGATATTTCAGCTGGAGCTAGAATTCCTAGTCCAGTATGTAGTTCCTATAGTTTTCATTATATTTTTTTTAAATCCATGGAGTCTTCTTTTCTTCAAATGGAATCTAATATAAAGAAGTCCAAAATGTAAAGCATATAAAAGCAAAAGTACTTTGGTTGATTTGGGGTGAGATCAAGATTAACCCAATTCCTACACTTTAAGAGTGAGACAATTGAGATACAGGGACAGAAAATGACCTCCATGTCATTAAATCCAGTGGACACTTCTCAGTATGCATCTTGCCTGGCTTCTTTGCGGCATACTACATTGTTGACCATTCCCCTTTGCTCAACATACTGCACTCCTTTCTTATTCTTCTATGATACAGCTCTTCTGATTTTCCTCTTACTTCCTGGCCTTTCCTACTCAGTCTCATTTGGGTGCTTATTGTCCTACATTTAGACTTTAAATGTTGGATTTCTTAGGACTTGAGCGTCAGCCCTTTCTACTTAATGTCCTACATTCTCTGCCTAGGCAATCTTATTTGATGGCTTTAAGTATAATCTAAATGATTATAGCAACCTTCATCCCCAACTTCATCCCCAACTTCTCTATAGTAAAAGAGGATCTATTAGGCATTTCTATATGGATATACCACATGTGCTGCAAACTCAAAATTTCTGAAACTAAACTCCTCTGTCCCTCTGTACAGTCCTTCAAGTTCATACCTTCTCCTGTGCATTCTTCATCTCAGTGAATTGCATCACCAACCGCCCAGTTTCTTATGCCTTAAGCCAAAGACTCATCCTTAACACTTTTTTTTCCTCTTCTCTTACTTTCAGTCATCAAGTCCTGTTTATCTTATGTCCTTAATATCTCATGAATCTCTCCAGTCTTCTGCATTTCCTTCACTGCACCAGACTACCACTCCTATCCAAGCCACCAATATTTCTCTATTGAACTACTGCAATAAATCCATTGTCTCCCTGCATCTACTCTTTCCCCATTCACCAGTCAGTTCTCTACATTACAGCTGAAGTGTACTCTTAAAGCATAAATATGATCATGTCATTTCTCTGCTCAAAAGTCTTCAGTGGTTCTCCAGGACCCAAGGTAAATGTCTAAATTTATTACACATTTTAGAAAACCTTTTATGACCTCGTATCTGTCCACTTCTTTGTTTCGTTCTTTGATTCTTTGTTTCTTTCTTTCTTTTTCTTCCTTTCTTCCTTTCCTGTCCTGTCCTTTCCTTTCCTTTTTGCCATACTTCTTTCTCTTTTACAATGATAGCCTCACAGTTTTGGACTGTTTTATGGGTTTCTACTGACTAGAACTATAATCTGCCCACATCCTGCTAGACCAACTTATCCTTCTGGTTTCAGCTGAAATTTCACCACCAGTGGAAAGTCTTCCTAACTCCACTCCAACTCCCAGTTCTGGGAAAAATGTCCCTTCATTGTAGTCTCATGGCAACTTGAGAGGGTAACCTTTCACAGAATGCATCACACATTATTGTAATTGCTGCTTTAATTGTGTATCTCCATAATTAGCCTATAACCTCAGTGAAGGCAAGGTCCATCTTGCCTACAAATGTATCCTCCGTGTGTAGCATGGTGCCTAAAATGTAGTAGGTTCCTTAGAAATATCTGCTGAATGAATACATGAGTGAGTAAATTACACAATATATCAAAGTTTCTACCACCTTTCAAAAAGCCTAAAAAAATGTAGTGACAATGCTAAACTTTGCATAATTTCCCCATTTTAAATTTGTTATTTGATGTCTTCTTAAAGGGACATAATTTTAAATCTTGGAAAATCTTTGCAAATGCCAAGGGCATGATTTGTATGGTAATTAGATATTTGGTCAAGATGATTACGGCTGAAAATCTTGCCAATTACCCTGTGGGGAGGACTTTCCTTTTGACTTGTAATTATGGTTACCTAACTTCTGCAAAGATTCACTGGGGAAATTAAAAAAACAAAAGATAATTAAAAAATAGAAGATGGCACATTTTAAACTTACATTGCCATAGTAAGTTCATATTTATGAGCCTCAAGGTATTTTGCTGAGAAGGGTCTATTTTCTATATATTATGGGCATGCTGACAGGAGGCTGGAACACAGGAAGACACAGATGAGAAGTGAGTGACCATTAAAGGCCAATTCACCAAGTGAACATTTCAACCTCATGAATTTCTAAATTCTGTGAATTTCATTTTTAATGAAGGGGGGGAGTCAATTTCAAGCCCTGGGGAAAGAATCTTGCCTTTTCAACTGCCAGGCAGGTCAGCAGGGTTGCAGAACAGCTTTCTAGTCAGGCCTCTGTGGGCTCTGTTCCAACTCCAACAGCTGCTGGCTGAAAGATCTTGGATTCCTGAGCCTGTGGTCTATAGTGAAGAAATCACACCATGGCTGACAAAGAAGTGGGCTCTGCCACCAGCTCTTCAGAGAAAGGTAAATTAAATATCCCAACTCATTCCAGATGCTATGTCTTTAAAGCTCTTACCTAATATCCAGGGTAACCTGCTGCCTTAAAAGACAAAAATCAGCCTCCACTCTGCTTAAACAACATGTGAGTTGAGCACTAGATGCTTTATGATGCCAGACTGAGCAGCTTAAAGATGGGAGAGCCTGCCTCCTTCTGATGGTTCCCCTCAAGCTATCTGTTCCCAAGAGATTTTCCATTTAGATAAACAAAAAAATAATACCAAAGAGGGAGAAATTATGCATTGTATGGCACCAGAAAGTCATCAAATAGATTCAGGGGAAAAAAGTATTTTTAGAAACACTAAGGAAATGGTCGTAAGCATGCTGGCTTTTATAGAAATTCTGAATCTTCTAAGGACACCAACACCCTTACAATCCCTTCTATTGTCCATAGCTCCTAACTTTACCTAAAGCTGACTCTCCTCAGAAGTGCCCTATCTCTGAGTAATTTGTTACCCAAAGCATTAGAGAGCTAATACACTCCAATTCACCATTGCATTTTAAAACTTCCCTATTCTATTTTCTTGAATAGGGGACTATATTAATTTCCTGGGGCTGTTTAAACAATGTACATTGAACTGGGTGGCTTGGAACATCAGAAATTTATTGTCTCAGTTTTGGAGACCATAAATCTGAAAACAAGGTGTCATCAGGGCCATGCTTCTTTTTATTTTTTTTTAATGTTTATTTTACTTTTGAGAGAGAGAGAGAGACAAAGCATGGGCAGGGGAGGGGCAGAGAGAGAGAGGAAGACATAGAATTTGAAGTAGGCTCCAGGCTCTGAGCTGTCAGCATAGAGCCTGATGCGGGGCTCAACTCATAAACCACGAGATCATGAGCTGAACTGGTCAGATGCTTAACTGACTGAGCCACCCAGATACCCCTGAATTGTAGAGTAATTCTTAAGAAATTATAAATAATACATGTAATATATGAATACATTCAATAAAAATATTATTATCTCTTTGTTACACATTTCCAACTCCTTTTTCTTTTTTTCTTTAATTTTTTAATCTTTTTTCTTTTGTAGTTTACTGTGAAGTTGGTTTCCATATAACACCCAGTGCTCATCCCAACAAGTGCCCTCCTCCATGCCCATCACCTCCCTTTCCCTTTTCCCCACCCCCATCAGCCCTCAGTTTGTTCTCAGCATTCAAGAGTCTCTCATGGTTTGCCTCCCTCCCTCTCCCCAACGGTCCTCCATTAAGTTCCTCCTAATCCTCCTATACGTGCAAACATATGATATTTGTCCTTCTCTGCCTGACTTATTTCGCTCAGCATAACACCCTCAAGGTCCATCCATGTTGCCACAAATGGCCAGATTTCATTCTTTCTCATTGCCATGTAGTATTCCATTGTATAGATAAACCGCATCTTCTTGATCCATTCAGCAGTTGATGGACATTTAGGCTCTTTCCATGATTTGGCTACTGTTGAAAGTGTTGGCTACTGTTGAAAGTATGAACATTGTGCCCCTATGCCTCAGCACTCCTGTGTCCCTTGGGTAAATTCCTAGCAGTGCTATTACTGGATCCTAGGGGAGTTCTATTGTTAATTTTTTGAGGAACCTCCACACTGTTTTCCACAGGGGCTGCACTAGTTTACATTCCCACCAACAGTGTAGGAGGGTGCCCATTTCTCCACATCCTCGCCAGCATCTATCCTCTCCTGATTTGTTCATTTTAGCCACTCTGACCCGTGTGAGGTTGTGTCTCAGGTTTGGGTTTTTTTAATTTGTATTTTCCCAAAGATGAGTGACACTGTGCATCATTTCATGTGTCTGTTGGCCATCTGACACTTCTCTTTGGAGAAGTATCTAATCATGTCTTCTGCCCATTTCTTTACTGGATTATTTGTTTTTTTGGGTGTTCCAGCTCCTTTTTATGGAAGCAACCATTATTATCAGTTTGGTTTTATACTTTCAGAACTTTTTCTATTCATTTACATGTAAATATTGCTTTCTTAAAACTTTGAAAGAATATGTCAGTAAAATCAGTGGGACATTTTGGGGGAAGAATTAGAAAATTTTGGCTACTAATAAAATTTCTTCTGTGGTTTTTGGTCTATTCAGCATTCTTTGTTATTCTTGGGCTGATTTTGATAATTTGTGTTTTCCTTTAATGTGTCCTTATTTTTAAGGTTTTACATTGATTGTTATTAAATTGTACATGGTATTCTCCTGTGATTGTTAAAATCTTCACTTTATTTCTAGTTATGCCCTTTTTGTGTTGATGATATTGCTTATTTTGCTATCTCTTTTTAAATAATCATATTTACTATATTTTTGTTTATATTATTTGTAATAACATTTTTATTTTATATTTTTACTTTTTAAGTAGGCTTTACACCAGTGTGGGGCCCAGTGCAGGCTTTGAACTCATAACCCCTGAGATCAAGAGTTAGATGCTTAACCGACTAAGTCCCCCAGGTGCCCCTATAATAATATTTTTAAATAAATATTTTTAATAAATATATTTTAAATATACTATTTATATTTGTTTATATAAATTATTTCAAGAGTACTCATTTTTGGTATTTTATTTAGTTTATTCAGTTTTGTTTTCTCTTTACCAATGTATATTTTTATCTGTATAATTTTTTCATTTTAACCTCATTAGACTTATTTTATTGTTTTCTTTCTACTGTCTTGAGTTGATTATTTATTTTCAATCTTTATTTCTAATATGTGCTTTTAAGACTAAATTTATTTTTGGGGCGCCTGGGTGGCTTAGTCGGTTAAGCGTCCGACTTTCGCTTAGGTCATGATCTCGCGGTTCGTGGGTTCGAGCCCCGCGTCGGGCTCTGTGCTGACTGCCAGCTCAGAGCCTGGAGCCTGTTTCAGTCTGTGACTCCCTCTCTCTGACCCTCCCCTGTTCACGCTGTCTCTCTCTCTCTCCTAGAAATAAATAAAACATAAAAAAAAAAAAAATTTTAAAAGACTAAATTTATTTTTGAGTACTATTTGGCCACATCCCTAAGTTATTTATTTATAATTTTTATTGAAGCATAACATATATGTAACAAAGTGTACAAATCAAAAATGTATATCTCAATGAATTTTGACAAACTGAACACACCTGTTTAACTAACACCCTGGTCAGGAAACAGAACATGACCAGTGTCTCAGAAGCCCCCTCTTGTGCCCATTTCAGTCATCACTGACTCCCACCTATAGGAGTAAACACTGTCCTAATTTATAATGCTGTATAGATTACTGTTGCCTGCTTTTGAACTTTATGTGAATGTAATCATACAGTATATACTCTTTGCATCTGGACGTTTTTAAATAATATTTTTATTTATTTGTTTACTTTTTCAATTTTTAAAAGATGTTTATTTTTGAGACAGAGACAGAGACAGAGCATGAGCGGGGGAAGGGCAAAGAGAGAGGGAGACACAGGATCCAAAGCAGGCTCCAGGCTGTCAACACAGAGCCCAATGTGAGGCTTGAACCCACAAACCATGAGATCATGACCTGAGCCGAAGTCAGATACTCAATTGACTGAGCCACCCTGGCATCCCTGGACTTTTTCACTTAACATTGTTTCTTTAAGTTTCATCCATATTGTTGCAGGAAATGGTTCATTATCCTTGCTGTATAGTATTACATTATATAAATATACAACAATTTATCCATTCAATTATTAATGGATATTTGGATCATTTCCTGTTTTTCACAATAACAAATAATGCTTAGTTGAACCTTCTTTTATATATATATATATATATATGTGTGTGTGTGTATATATATATGTATATATATAGGTAAACATATGCATGCATTTCTGTTGGGTATATCCATAGGAGTGGAATTGCTGGATTGTAGGTTATGTATGTGTTTAGCAGTTTTATGCCAGTGTCCCTAAGTATTTACACTTAATAGTTTCTTTTTTTTTTTTTAATTTTTTTTTAATGTTTTATTTATTTCTAGGAAAGAGAGAGAGAGACAGCGTGAGCAGGGGAGGGTCAGAGAGAGAGGGAGTCACAGACTGAAACAGGCTCCAGGCTCCGAGCTGGCAGTCAGCACAGAGCCCGACGCGGGGCTCGAACCCACGAACCGCGAGATCATGACCTAAGCGAAAGTCGGACGCTTAACCACTAAGCCACTCAGGCGCCCCTACACTTAATAGTTTCTAAGGTTTTCATTTGCTCTGTGTCCTCAGTAAACCTGGGTATTTTTCCTGTCTTTTTTTTTTTTTTCCATTTTACCCATTTCATGGTGTAATGGTATTATATTGCTGTTGTTTCCACAATGATTAATGAAGTTGAGTACCAATTCCTAAGGTTTTAAGATTAGTTCTATTTTAAATAGTTTATAATTCCCATTTTATTTATACTTGAGTCTAAAAGTTATTTAGAATTGTAGTCTTTAAATTTTTACAGGTGTATGGGTGCCTAGGTGGCTCAGTCAGTTAAGTGTCTGACTTTGGCTCGGGGCATGACCTCCTGGTCTGTGAGCTCAAGCCCCATGATGGGCTCTGTGCTGACAGCTCAGAGCCTGGAACTTGCTTGGGATTCTGTCTCCGTCTCTCTCTGCCTCCACCCCCCACTCATGCTCTTTCTCTCTCTCTCAAAAATTAATGAACATAAAAAACACATTTACATTTTTCCAGGTATAAATATTTTAAAGATCTTTCTTTTTTGTAGTTGATTACTAATTTTATTGCATTAAGAACAGTGAATGTAGTGCAGGACATTACGTTTTTTAGAATTTGATATCTTCTTATGCATGGTCTAATAAATTATCATTTTTGGTGAATAATTGTTTATGTTTAAAATAAGGTATATTCTCTGTTGCATTCAAAGTTCTATATATATATTGTGTTACTGAAATTATCTTTATTCTTAATTTTTGTCTAATTGCTCTCTCAGTTTCTTAGAGAATTTTGTTAAATTATCATATTGTGATTGTGACTTATATAAAGCATGATGTGTTATTGTACATCAATTTATGTTTCTGTATTTTGATTCTCTGCATATAAGTGCAGAAAAGTTCATAACTGTTTTCTTCATGGAGTGTTCTTTCTTTTTATCAAAATGATGTTTCTGTCTTTGTCTCTGAATTATTTTTGCCTTGAATTTATATTTTATCTGCTCTTGATATTGCCACACTGGTTTTCTTTTTGTTATCCATTGTCTGGCATTATCTTTTCCTAGCTCTTTATAGTCAATCTATAAGAGTCATTTTGTTTTAAGTGTGTCTTTTGATAACATCTAATTGGATCATTTTTACTGTCTTTAAATAGATAAGGTTAATTAATTTACATTTATGCTGATTACTGATAGGTATAGTGATTCCTTTCCTATCTCCTGTTATCAACCTATCATGCTGCCACTTTGTTTAACTTTTTCCTTTTGCTTTTTTAAAAAAGATTTTATGTTTTAAGTAATCTCTCCACCCAACATAGGCTTGACTGGACAACCCCAAAATCAAGAGTCACACACTCCACGGAGCTATTGTGCCCTGCTTCTGCTTTTTGTTGAATGGGTGGAGCTTTTTTATTCCCCTCCCCTCTTTCAAGTTGGAAAATTATACATTTTATTTTTATGTTTTGTTAATCACCCTTAAATTTTTAACATACACATAAAGATATTTTTAACACTAAAATTAGTAAGTATTTAATTCATTTAGCTGAAAAGATAATAACCTTAGCTTTATTAACCTCTGCTTTTTTTAAGTTTATTTATTTATTTTGAGAGGGAGAGAGAAAGAGAATGAGTTGGGGAGGAGCAGAGAGAGGAGGAGAGAGAGAATCCCTACCAGGCTCCATGCTGTCAGAACAGAGCCTGATACAGAGCTAGATCTCATGAACCATGAGATTATGCATGACCTCAGCTGAAATCAAGAGTCAGACACTTAACCGACTGAGCCACCCAGGCACCCCTACCCTCTGCTTTCTATCCCCAATTGTCTTATTGATAGTTTTAGGTTTGAGTCTCACTACTTCCTACTGGATTCAATTATTTTCTTTCTGTAATTCATCCACCAGTAATTCTTTCAGTATAAGTTTGTGGTTAGTAAAATTTCTGAATCTTTCCAAGACTGAAAATGTCTTTATTTTATCTTAACTTCTCTCTTTAAAAAAATTTTAATATTTATTTATTTTTCAGAGAGAGAGAGGGAGAGTGTGCACAACAGAGTACCAGCTGGGGAGGGGCAGTGAGAGAGAGAGACAGAATCAGAAGTAGGCTCCAGGCCAGAACTGTCAGCACAGAGCCCAATGTGGGGCTCGAATTCACGGACTGTAAGATCATGACCTGAGCGAAAGTCACTTAACTGACTGAGCCACCCAGGCACTCCTACCTTATTACTTCTTGATCAATAGAATTCTAGGTTCAGAAGGATGTTCCATTAGCAATATAAAGTGTTCCTTGTTTTGTTGCATCTTGTGTTGCAGATGGAAGTCTGATTTCAAATTAATTGTCATTCCTTTCTGATAATCTGATTCTTCTTTCTGTTTATTGGTAGCATTTAGGACTGTAAGCTTGGTTTCTGAAATTGCACTATAATGTGTCTAAGGGTGTGTGTGTGTGTGTGTTTGTGTATAATTTATCCTGCTTAGCCCTTCATGGGCTTTTTCAACCAAAGACTCATTATAATTCTTCAATATGGGAAAGTTTTGGCAATTATTTTTCAAATATTGCCTCCTCTCTATTTTGTCTGTTCTCTTCTCTTGAAACACCTCTTAGACTGATATTATAATTTCTTGGTCTGTCTTTGTATTTTCACAGTTTCTATCACCTTGACTCTTTGGGTTCTCCTGGGTAATATCTCAGTTCAATCTTAAAGCTTACTTATTTGCCTTTCATGTAAATCTAATCTGCTCTTTATCTATTGAGCTATTTATTTTAATAGTTCTATTTTCATTTTTAAGATATCTAATTAGCTGTAAAAAATAATATTCAGTTCTTATTCAAAAGCATTTATTCTTGTTTTATGGATGTGATATCCTTCCATGTCCCTCTGAGAGAATAAACAGAATTTATCTGAAGGTCTTATTCTGATTTCTCTTTTAATTTTGTTTCCTCTTAGATTCTTTCATTTACTGAGTTTGTTGTTTCTTTCAATGGTGTGAGTTTTCCTTAAATGTTTGCCTCTTAGTTTCCTTAAATGTTTTTGCCTGTGTGCAGTCTGCTTGAGGGACTAGTTGGAAGTGGCTACTGTTGTTGTGGCTGTTTTAAGGGACCATAGGACATATTGCTGGTGAGAGTATGTGGGTGGCTATTCTTTCAGATGTTGGTATTCTCTAGGGGTTGCTAGCCTCCTGAATAGGGTTGCCAGGTTTAGTAAATAAAAGAATTCCTGGTTAAATTTGAATTTTTTAAATAAATAGTTTATTGTCAAATTGGTTTCCAACAACACCCAGTGCTCATCCCCACAAGTTAAATTTGAATTTTAGATAAGCAGCAGTCTTTTTTGTGGAAGTATGTCCTACATATTGCATGTTGAAACCTTAAATGTTAGAAATTTTTAATTTAAATTTAAATTTCAGTTAAATCTGATGTTCAGATAAATAATGAATGCTTTTTTAATATTAGTATGTCCCATGCAATATATGGAACACTGTTATAGAGGGGAAAAAAAGGTTTCTTGCTTATTTACAATTCAAATTTGACTGGGTGTCCTATAATTTGTCTGAAATCTTACACCTAAAGCATTCCCGTGTCTTTGATTTAAGGTCCCATACTTACTGATCCCACCTGGAGGCAGACACTCTTGCTATTCTTACTAGTACCTGGGCTATGAAGGAAGGAGGTGGAGGAATGCCAGAGCCGATTACCCTGTTTGATCTTGCTTAATCATCTGATAATTATCTTTGAGCTCTTTCTATTTCTACCACCTCAAGGCATGAAACATCTTTTTTACTGCTGTCTTCTACCACCACAGAATTTTACTGCCTATGTTGTGGGCTGTAGTTTCTCTTTAATACTATTCCACCTGCTTTATATCTTTCAAGGATTCCTCTATATTTCAGTGGTTTTGGTGCTGGATGGAGAGACTGAAACATATATTAGGTCTTTCATCTTGAAATCCATACTCCTGCACCTTTATTTACCAGATGATACTATCTTTACTTATTTCATGGGATGATCATTAGTTCTGTTTGTTTGAGGTCTTTTGCAAGGAAGAAACTGGTTAGTTGGTGTCACTCTTGCAGCTGGGCTTTAGGGCAAACAGAACTCTGTGAAATATAATGGAAGGTGGCATTTGTTGAGGAGAGGAGCAAGCCATCTGTGGCAAATGATCTATGCCAAAGGAAGTGAAGAGATCATGCTGCTTCTCTAGGCACTGGATGCAGTGATCTGGGTTTGAACCCCAGTCACTACTTACTAGCTTTGTGACCTTGGACTGGTTATTTAACTACTTTGGGCTTCAGTTCCTCATCTGTAAAAGGGGATATTACCTTTTTTTCCTGATTCTAACGTTTTAACACCTCTGTATTTGATATGTATCTTCTAGTTAGTGTGTGTGATTCATATAGGATTTGTTAAATTGATAGTAAATATTAAAATCGATGGAATCTTAGAATCAGGACTAGGGTGCTATTACCTGTTTCACAGAGTTTTATAAAGATTCAGTGAGGTAATGTTTGTGAAGTGCATAGCTGAATGTCTAACACATAAATAAGTGTTCAGTGAGTATTAACCCAGTGTTTGTGAGAGCATAGGATACTGACCTGGGTCTGGGAATAGATCCTAGGTCTTAAGAGGGGAAAGGTCTTTGGGTACCCTGACAGTGACAAATAGTAAGAATTTTAGACTTGACTTTAAATGAGCTCATGGGGTAACCTTTTATTTTTAAAGACTTTTTTAAAAGTAATCTCTACACCCAACACAGGGCTTGAACTCACAACTCTGAGATCAAGAGTTGTATCCTTCACCAACTGAGCCAGTCAGCCGCCCCTCATGGGGTAATCTTTTGATTGGGGATAGGAGTTGCAGTGATCTTCCAGTTAGAAAATTAGGCTAGCTTTGTCTGAAAGCTCTGCATAGATTTGTTTTGCTTAATCTATACTTCCTAGAAGCAATATAATTATTAAGTATAAAAAAACTCATGGTTACACTCTGGACAAGTGACCAGTCAGGAACAGCTGCTCATATTCTGGTCCTGGGATCCTATTAATGAAAACTCCAAAGAGTGTGCACAGGAAAGGAGGCAAAGAGTGAACCTGTTTGGATTCTTTTTTAAGAGTTGACTTGTACCATTGAACGATCACATAAGCCTCGAGCTCTGTGCAGTTGTGTTTAGGATTTATCTGCATGGTATAAAACCTACAGTGTCAGGAATGATTGGTTTGCTTTTGGCTTTGTGTGATTCCAGTCAATAAATACACCTATTGATCAAAGGCATACATTGAAAACATTAATTTACATTGAGCACCTTAACTTCATAAAATGGCAACAACTGAATTGGCTCAAATTGATTTCCTTTTTGTTTTCAAAAGAAAAATTCTCAGTGCTGTGGATATCTTCAGTGTGATTCAGAGCTCAAGGGTGGCTAATTATCCACCAATATCACAGAGAAGAAAGCTCTGCAAACATATTAAGGTGCAAATTGGAATCCTAGGGAGGTTGTTTGCATGTCCTTTCTAAAGCTCATTTCCTGGGGTGGGGACCTCAAAAAAAAAAAAAGTCAAATCCTGGGGTGGGGACCTCTTTCTGGCCTTGGAATGAGTCGAACATGATGATTAGGGTCATGGTCAGTGAGGAAAGCACATTGGCTTCACAAGATGGCTGAACTAGAGGGTGACTTTTCCAGGGTTAGAGTGCTTGTACTCCAAGCTGAATTCATTATGCTTGTCTTAGGAAGCTGAACAGACAAGCTAGTCTGCTGCTGGGGCCAAGGATGCCATGCAGTTGTTTTCCAGCTGTATTTGGTAGAGTTAGGGTTCCATGGGTGATGCTCAGCAGATTCCGGGTACAGAGGTGAGGGAAGCTTAATTTATGAGATTATTGGCTCTGTCCTTATTTCAAACAGTGATTTTGTATTGTCATTGTCAACATTGTCCCTAAATAAACTCACAGCCTAGCCGGGTTCTGTTTTTGTTGATGGAATAACCCCCTCAAACACACACATGCAGTGAATATGGCTGATTCCCCTCTTTCTGGAGGATCTCTTTTATTTATTTTTATTTTATTTTATTTTATTGCTTTTATCTTTTTAAAAATATAGTTTAATGTCAAGTTGGTTTCCATATAACACCCAGTGCTCATCCCAAAAAGTGCCCTCCTCCATGCCCATCTGGAGGCCATCTTTTAGCCAGCAGTCAAAGCCCTCCTTTTCTCAACCTGCATATTTGAAGCCTATTTGTGATAGGTTGATTGCATTGATGGACCTAATGCTTCATCCCTCCCATTGTAGCCGAATGTTTTGTTCCATCTATGGACTCTAGGCTCAGCCATATTATGCTTTGCCCGACAGGATGTTAACAAACATGGTGGAAGCAGAGGTTTCCATTTCCTCCTGCTCACTTTTGCACCTGTGCACTTGCTCCCTTGCCACATCCAGGGGAACATGTTTAGGCTAGCCTGCTGGAAGTATGGGAAAAACCATCCCTCACTCAAGCTGAGGCCAAACTAGATCAGCCATCAGCCATCCGATCTCTGAGTGACATGAATGAGCTTAGCCAAGACCATTTAGCTGACTTCAGTTGACTGTAGACATATGAACAAATCCAGCCTAGATGATAAGGATTTCCCAGTTACATTGTATACTCAAGAACAATTTTAAATGATTGTTATTTTGAGCTATGGAGTTTTGGGGTTGTTTATTGTGGCAGTAGGTAACAGATACACTCCTGATCACTGAGGCTTGGCTCTAATCAGTGCAAAGCCTTTCCTAGCAACTCTTACGGAAGAGGACACTCTTTCCTCAGAAATATATTACTTACTAGTTGTGCTGCCCATTTAAATTTTTTGATTTTTGGCATTATTTTACAACCATATTTCATTGACTCCAAGATGCCATTGGTGGGAAAATACACCATTATCTTATAAATCACTAAGAAAAATACAATGCCACCCGAAACTACAACATGCCACTCATTAGAAGCCACATCCTAATTTTAGAACCTTTAAAATGTGTTTCTTAGAACCCATGAAATGTGATAGTTAACTCTTCAGAGTTTTATGTCTTATTTGTCCAATAAAATTGTCACCGAGGACAAATACTGGCCTTTCATTTTTTTTTGAGGAGCAGCATAGTTAGCATAGCTTTGGAAAAAGGCTGACCCTTGTTCATATTCTTGTTCACTCACTTAACTAGTATGAGCTGAGGCAAGTGACCTAAATTCTTTGAGCCCCAGTTTTCTCTCTATAAAGATAAAGATAACATTTCTTATCTTAAAAGGTCACTGTGAGAATTTATTAGATCATGCAAAGAACATGGTGGGTATTTAAAACAATGTTTAGTTTCTTTGATTAGGTAATTCAAGTACATGATAAAAATTTCAAAAGGTACACAAGGGAATGTGGTGCAAAATGAACCTTCTACTCACCCCTGTCTCCGAGTCAGTCAGTCACTTTCCCTCCCAGGAGATAACCACAACCACCACGTTTCTTAAAAATCTTTCCAGAGGTGTTTATAGTCATTAAAATTAGTTTCTTTCTGCCTCTTTTGAATGCCACGACACCTTGTAGAAAGCTGGGTCCTTTATAAAGGCCAAGGTGCTGATTACTCATTACTGTCTAGAACTCCAGATAGAAATAAGTATTACAGGAAATTGAATAGACCAGTGTCAGACATTTCTGGAGGAAAAATGTTTGTCAGTCCATCTTTACATAATTGCTTCTTTTTTTTTTTCATAAGTGCTAAGTGCAGAAAATTTCAATTAACAGAGGGCTCATTACTTGGGTGCAAGTTAATATAAGTTTTACTGTAACCGCTACTTCTTCAAAACTGCTGAGACAGGGAATGCAGACTTCACTTACCACAACTGAAAAGCTAGCCAAGCAGAGGAAACCAAACTAATAATGTGGTTGATATTGTCAACTGCTATACATACGCAGATAGAGGAAACCCGTATTGACATAATAATAATAAATATGTAAAAAAATGTTCATGGTTTACCAATAAAATCATTTACCATGTTGCTGACTTTACTGGAAAATGATGCTTTATAACCAGTCTTCGATTTGATTGATACCTAATTAAAAATTCACTAGGCTTAACTTCAAACACCTCAAGCTATATTAAAGTCACTGCTATACCAATGGAGGCATAACATCATTTAAAACCAAAGCAAGTGTGATCATTTATTTAAAGCTTAGAAATAGTTCTGAAAATTGCAGAGTTGCATAAAATCTGTGGCCATATACAGAAAAACAGCAACGTGGTTTAGTTGGAAGAACTAGGGACTCAGAAGGACCTAGTCTCAATTCTGGCTCTGTAGTGTTCACATTGTGTAGTCTTGGATAAGTCACTTCTCTCTGACCCCTTGTTCCATCACTGGTATAATGAAGATAGTATCTGTTGTTGTTTTTTTTTAAACCTCACAGGATTTTTGTGAGATTCAATAAGATGATATATGTAAACTAGTTCAAATGATATAAAATAGTACCTGAATGTAGTTCCAAAAACATTTAGTGAGCTCTTACCATATGCTAAGGACAATATGGTACAGAAGGATATATAAGTAAACAAGCCAAAATCCTTGCCCTTGAGGAACTCCTAGAAGAGCTGCCAGAAAGAAATGCTAGTGTGGTGTCTTTGGAGTTGCTGGACAAAATGCAGGATGTCCAGTTAAGTTTTAATTTGAGAGAAATAAGAAATAATTTCTAACATAAATATGTTCTAAATATCACATGAGACATACTTCTACCAGTAATTATTCATTGTTCATCTGAAATTCAAACTGAACTGGTGTCCTATTTTTTTTATTTGCTAAATTTGGCAACCCTATTAATCATATAACAGCAGAATTATGTAGAGATGCTGTGCAGTGGAGAAATTAATGAATTCTGTCTTGACATATCAGGGAAGTCTTCATGGAGGAGATGAAGAAAGATGAAAAAGCATTTGACAGGTTAACATGCTTGTGTGGGGTAGGGAAAGGAGGAGAGGGCATTTCAGGCAGAGAACAGCAGCAGCAGAAGGCAAGGAACACCTGGAGAGTGTAAGCAACCCCAGGCTTTCCAGGATTTTCAGTGTTGCTGAAATGTCACATGTGAGGTAGGGAGTGATAAAATTTGAAGTCCTTGAAAAAGGATTTATATGGACATCATGACGGTCCTTATGTGGACTTTAAAATGTTTAATCTGTAAACCACAATGAAGAGACTAGCCAGGGAGACGATGAGATTAAATTTTTTGGATGGATGAATGGGTGGATACATTTGACCACAAGGACAAAATATTAGGCTTTCTCTATGTAGAGAAAGGATGGCTTACAGTATAGAAATTTTTGTTATCAAGAATGAGGTTAGGGGTATGGGGAGAAAGAGAAAATGGAACTGTTGTCTATGTTGGATCCTAGAAAAGGCAGGTAGGGGCCCTTTCTGAAGCTAGAGGACTAATGAGATCATTTTACAATAAATAAACTAAGGAAATGAATGTAGACTTCACCCAGTGGGGAGTACCTATAAATTTTATTATCCCAAGGGGTAGTAAAGCTGAAAAGATAAATAGAAGTTTAAAAAGTGCTGATATATGGAAATAAATCCCAAGATGTAGGTCAAGCTATATATATATATATATATTCAGTTCATTCAGTTCATCTCATACACATCTGGAGGGCTGGACAGGTAGGTAGCTACTTATTAGTTTAGAGGAGGAAGCAAGGAGTTTGCTGGGCAGGTCAAATGACTGGATAATTGGACTATGACTTTAGTCAAAGGTGTACTAGAGTCAGCTCATTCTGGCTCACAGGAGCCAATCGTTAACTTTTAGGAAATTTTGCAAGCTAATTTTTAAGTAGAGCTATTATTAAAAATTATACAAACTTACAATGAAAATTATATTCAAAACAAATACATAAAACTCATCACTTCCTAATTGTTTTACTACATTTTGCTTATATATGTTCTTGCAATTATTTACTTATATTTTTGTGTGGAACTACTATGTAATGTACTATTGCATATATCTTCCCAACTCTGTGTTCAGGGATGTCAATTTGAAAGTTTGAATTTGGCCATAGTAGGAATATTTACACCATGGCAATCAACAAATACTACGAATAAGGGCTTTTTTTTCCTCAAAGAGCTGGTTGTTAAATATTTAGCATTTAGCTATTGGGGAATAAAGGGGCCTGCTCTGTCCACATTAGGTAGAGTTGTACTGTTAGGTTGAACCATACGAAACTGCTGATATTTCATTATTTTGGTCTATAAATATGATGATTTCATATGGTTCAACCTAATGCAAAAAGGCACCCCGTCTTCTGGGCTGATAGAACTTTGAACCTAATACAAAAGGTATCCCTTCCTCTGGGTCTTCTGGGCTGGGTACTGGGTAGATCTCATCTCTCATCTTTCTCTCAGATTTCCTAAACCCACAAAATACACAATCATATGTGGGAGCCTGTACCTACATATGTTGTGCCTACCTGTGGTAGAGATTGCTAATTATCCCCTAAATATATTCTCCTTTCTTCATCAGCAACAGAAGCCCAGTTCTTCAGCTGACTACATAGTCATCAAGAAGAACCACACTTCCCAGCCAGTTTAGCAGTTAGGTGTAACCATATAACTAAGTTCGGTCAATGAACTACAAGCATAAGCAGTAGGTGCAACTTGTAAGAGATGTCCTTAATAAGAAGGGGTATACCCTTCCCACTGCTTTTCTACTTTGTGATGGATGGGATGGGATCAATCGTGGCTAAAACCCCAGCAGCCAACCAGGACTGTGAAATGATGAATCATCTCTAAAATAGGGGTAATAATAGTATCTACATCATAAGGTTATTGTGAGAACTCATTGGATTAAGGTTTATAAAGTGCTTAGTATCATGCCTGGTATATAATAAATGTCTTGCAAGTGCTCATTGTTGCTATTGTTGTTACTATTATTATTATTATTATTATTACTTGTCCTAAGCTTTGGATATGGTCACCAATTTTGGGACAATAATAGAAGTCTCTTTCAACATTCTGTTATGTTTGATGGATAGATCATGAAACCAACCTAGGAATAAGGAAGGGCATTTGGAATTGTTTATGGTAACAGTTATTAAATTGAGGCTGAGCAAAGAAACAAGTCACTCCATCTGTTTGAGTGTCCCATTAGAAAGATCAGGAAAATAATCTTGGGTGGGTCATTGGTCTATCTATTCCTAGTTACTAAATCAAGCAGGCTTCCCTTCTGGCAGAAGAGATACTGTGTCAGAAGGCTATATCTGTTCAAATTAGGAGCCAACACATTCTTAATAAAAGCTCCACATGCACTAAAGTGAATTATATGTTATGTAAACTCTGGAAGGATTTTTCAAACTTTCCACTGGATAGAAAAGCTTGTTTTATTAATATACTGAATAACAGCATTCTGTAAACAACTCATACTTTTTAGATTTACTCCTGTTAAAGAATGCCATACTTAAGTGCTTGGAATTGACACTTGAAAATGAAATACTGCTGAAAATAATGGGGGAATTGTAGATGTATTTTATACCTCTCTTTCCCAAATCAAAAGGTCTCATAAATACAGTCTCTAAAAGTGTCGGTGGGGGAGTTAACATAACTGTACAAGCAATAAGCCTGACCTTTCAATGTAATTTATTTTCGATTTGCTCAATCCTTTTTTATTAAAACTAGCACATCTGAAGCAGAATTAAATCCTATTATAAGAGGTGTGTGATCATATCAGGTTCTCCCTGCCAGCGATCCACTTTATTAAAAGTTACTTTGTTTCAAGGAGGATAACCTGATCAGGGTAGTGAGATGCCTTTGGAAGACTGGGGACAGCAGGGAAGGATGGTTTTATTTTCCTGTGAGTACCTGCTGTTACCAGAGAAATCAAAGAATATTTATGAACATTTCTTTTGTGTTTGGAAAGCCATGGTGGGATGTAATCTTTCCTCTGTGTTTATAAAGGTTATTTCTCTCTGGAGTTATTTAGACCTGGGGACAGGCAGGTCATCAAGCTGTCCTGGATTGTGATCTACACATTACTTAGCTTGCAATCATTTTCACTTGCAGTGTTCTTAAACTCTACTCACCACTGGAGGGGGGCAAAACCTTTGAGACACTACTTAGATACAGATCCACTTGGTAGAAACAAGCTTTCAGTTATTTGGCCTGTGTTAGGGAACCTAATTCTACTAGAGCTTTAAAAAAGATTTAGATGTTTAAAAACTCCATTGGTGGGGCGCCTGGGTGGCTTAGTCGGTTAAGCGTCCGACTTTCGCTTAGGTCATGATCTCGCGGTTCGTGGGTTCGAGCCCCGCGTCGGGCTCTGTGCTGACTGCCAGCTCAGAGCCTGGAGCCTGTTTCAGTCTGTGACTCCCTCTCTCTCTGACCCTCCCCTGCTCACGCTGTCTCTCTCTCTCTCTCCTAGAAATAAAATAAATAAATAAATAAAAAAAAAATAAAAACTCCATTGGTGAGTAGTTGACTTTTCTCTTGATTTCATCTTCTCATTTCTATATCCTTTTCTCCACTTCATCATCTTACTATTCAGTTTATTTCCCACATTTTCCAGGAAGCTGCCCACAGTGACCTCTTCCTTCTTCCCAAATTTGACCATTTATACTTTATGTGCATCAACTGGCCAGTGATCTGAATGGATTTGTCATAACTCCCTCATCAGTCTGAGAACTCCTTGAGGGCAGAAAGTCAAGCCAGACTGATTCTTTCTTCTCTGTAGTGAGTTTGAGAAGATAGAATAGGCTGATCAAGGAAAAAATAAATGACCACAAGGTGGCAATAACATACAATAAGATTTATTTGGGTGCCAATTTGATAGGTTTGCGTGGTGTGTGGCGGTGGAGGTGGGTGTAGGGGGAAGTCCCTTACAGCATGAAACCTCCCAAAGGCAACAATATAGGGACCACTATGCAGAAAGGAAGGAGGAGAGGACAGCAAGGAACTTTCAGAGAGCGGAATTGAGAGGGAGCTTACTTGTCTAGGTAATGTTGCTCAGCAGTATAATGGGGATCCTCTGGGTTAGAGAGCTCTAAAGGGCAGCAGTGGAATGTGGGTATGCAAGCAGATAGGCTCTAAATGGCAAAAGTATCTGCCTACTTGGGCTGTATTTAAAACAATTGGATATACAAAGATTTGAGTTTGGTACCTATTGGCTCTTGAGTTAACAGATCCCAACCTGTTATGAAAAAGTCAACAACATAGTACCCAAATACAGAAGCTACATTTGGCTCATTGATATAATGTCTTTTAGTACTCTTGGAGGCTACTACATGGTAGCTGACACAAAAAGCTGAATTTATTGCTTGCTTAAGCAAGGGAGAGCTTCACTTATAAGGTGTAGATTATCTGAGAAAAGCAGAGGATTTATTTTATGTAGGTTTTGGAAAACGTGAAATTCAGGAATTGGTGAACTCCAGAAGCTGAAGTTTGTAGGCACTTGACATCTTCACTATGGCAGCGTGGTTCTTGGAGTGTATCTGCTGTTGAGTGACTAAGTTTCGTAGGCATGGGGCTACCACTGGTTGTTTTTCATAAGTGTGATTACTAGTTCACAGTGTCACTGACAAAAGAAATGAGCTTAAAACTGGCTCTAGGGGTTGTTTGCTGCTATGACTAGAGAAAAATATCAGCTTTTTTCTTAGGAGACTAGAAAATTTTTATTCTTACCACCTCGTACTGTGTTTTGTGAGCAGGGAACTCAGTAAGTACTTGCAAAATAAATGAGCATATGCCTATCATCTGAAAGCACAGTGGCTTCTAGCCTCCCCGGTGTTGAAGCCCCTTCCTGGTGTTTAAATGTGAAAGAAAAATAGCATCTGTCACCTGTCCTTATCTTCTGTATTTCCAAACACAGCACTTTCATATCCATCATCTCACTGGATTCTCACTTTGCCTCCTGAGCCTGGGAAGGAAAGGAATATTGCTATTTCCATTAGTAAGTCAGATGTGAAGTGAAATGTCGAAGGTTGCAAAGGGTTAGATCTTTGGATTCTACATTTCTTGGCCTCTTTTAAAGAAAGTATAAGGCGAAAAGAGCAGAAATTTCCATCTGGTGTGCAGAGATATTGGTCTTCTCATCCTCAGGTGGAGCAGGGCCATTTTCATTTTCTATGTGTGTCCTGGTGTGAAAATGTGGAAAGCACTTCATGGAAGGGCCAATTAGTGCATATGTGGGTCTGTACAGATTGCATAAAACTCGCCATGAAATAATAACACCTTACATAAGATCATTATGTGAGAGTTTTACAAAACACTTCATGCATGTCAGAGTCTCATTTAATCCCCACACTAAGTCTGTTATGTAGACAGGGCAGGGATTGGTATTATTTGAACATACATTTTAAAAATAGAGGAACAGACAGCTTGGAAAATAGAAAGGGAGAGTAAAATTTTAATTTTGTCATGTCAATCACTCTTATAATTTTGATAACTTTTTTACAAAACAGAAATATAATTGTGTAAGATAATTATAATCCTATTATATATATAATTTGCTATCTGGTTATAGCATAAGCAGTTTCTCCATGTTACAGTAACACCTTTATTACTATACATTAAAATTTTTTTAACATTCATTTTTGAGGGACAGTGAGAACAGCACAAGTGGGGGAGGGGCAGAGAGAGAGGGAGACAGAATATGAAGCAGGCTTCAGGCTCCTAGCTATCAGCACAGAGCCCGAAGTGGGACTCGAACTCATGGACCACGAGATCATGACCTGAGCCGAAGTTGGATGCTTAACTGACTGAACCATCCAGGCACCCCTAATTTTAATGCCTGCAAAATATTCCAAGTAGATGTACTATAATGCACTTAACAGTTTCTCTATTATTGCTTCCATATTTCTTTTATTTTAAATGATTTCACAATGACTTCAATTATGAGAAAATAATCCTCCACCACCAAACTTTGCATTACTTCTAGAGTTATACAAATTTATTTAGCTTTAGTTGTTCAATTTTAAATATTAAAGATTTTTATACATACAGACAAATTGTTTTCCAAAAGGCTGGCTCCAATTTGCACTTCCACCAAGAATGTATGAAAGTAAATTTCACTAAAGTTTTGCAGGACATGTGCTGTCACCCCCATTTTCCAGATGAAGACATTGAGGCCTAAGGCCGCACAGTTAGTAAGTTTCCCAGCTGGGAACTTAAACATAAACACATTTATGTGTTTAACAAACACATATAGTGGATACTATGTGCCAGGCCCTCTTCCAAGCACTTTAAAATTATTAACTTATTTCATAGTCGGAGAAACCTTATGTAGTAGGTATTGGTATTATGTCTTTTTTTTTTTTTTTTTTTTTTTTTACAAATAGTTTATTGTATGTCATTTTTTTAGGTAATGAAACTGAGGCACAGAGAAGCTAAGTAACTTACCCGAGTTCACACAACTAGCAAGTAGCAGAGGAGATATTTAAACCCATGAAGTCTGGCTTCTAAAATATATAGAGAGAACTGACAACAAAACTGTGAGGTAGTGTAAGAGACTGAGGATAAGAACTCTTGCCTTGCCCAACTCACAGGATGTTTGAGGAGGAGAAACGAAAAAATGGAAATGAAAGAATTTTGAAAATTGGGAAAGGCTATGCACATGAGGAAATACCATTGCTATTTAAATTTTGGAATAGAATTTGTAATCGATGACTTTACGTTTCCCTTCAGGTCGTAATTCTCCTACTCCTTCCTTTCCATGACTGCTCTCAGGTGCATACTCCATAGCCAAGAGCTTTATATCCCTTTTTCCATCCTTCTTGCAATGCTCTGAGTCTGCTGTCTCTACCGTGTGGCTGTCCTCATAAGAGCTAACCTCCTCTTGTCCTATAATCTAATGTCTGTGAGGGGTAAACAGTACTTGCAATATGATGTGAAAATCTGCCTCTTTAAAAACCTCTTCAAAAATTCCATGTGTGGTTGCTTCTGGGCCAGCAGGGCTTCTGTTAAGACTAGGAAAGCTAACAGATATGGGGTCCTTATCAGTAAGGGATTAGTGTGACAGTCTTCTGTGATGAAGTAGTAATGACAAATTTTGATGCAACTTTCAGGCTTAGAAATTTACTTTTTAAAACATGACTTTTGAGGACTTAATGCTTAACGTCTTTAGTTCTCAGTCTACAGTATGAAAACAATGGAATCTGAGGTGGAGGCAAGGAGTCTGCATTTTTAACAAGCCATCATAGACTGGTCCAGAGATCACATGTTGGGAAACATAGTGTTAGATAGTCAAATGTCATGGGCCTCTAAGGAATATGGTCTGCATTCCATTGAGTTCTATTTACTCCAGTTCTCTGAAGATTAAACTGTATTAATCTGTCTCTGTGATCCTTGTTCCTTGAATGAAAGGCTGAACAATTGTTGTTTAAACAACCATGAAATTACTCTAGGAACTGACCAAAGGCATACACAATGCGAAGCATTTATTCAAGAAAATCTATTGAATTTTGGTAGGAACAGTGGGAATCTGTAATGTTTTAACCTGGACTTACCACTCTCTTCCAGCTCCGTGGCAGGGACATTCTACATCAGAAGATAGGAAAGAGAGTGAATGCTGTCAGAGGGAGCTGACTTTGTTTGGAGCATAGTGTGGAAAAATCCATGTCAAAGACAATAGCAATATTATTGATAAGTAATTGGGAAGGTTGACATTGTGGTTAACCTGAGAAATCATGGTACTGGTTGGGGAAAATCAACAAAACATTAGCTGGAGATTTAACAGGAAGACTCAGGAATTAGACAACCAAAGGGGTCCTCCCTAAAATCCTACTTATCTTGGTGGTCTGGAAGGCTATGAACTATGTAAAAACAGTGCCCACTTAATAGAGACCAGAGGGGTCCTTGGCAAGATATTCATCCCTGGATAAATGTGAGGCTTTGCAAAAGTAGGCTTATAAATTGCTTGAATTTTGAAAGTGCTCCCCAAGTCACACACAAATCCATAGACAATGGGCCTTACTGGTTAAAAGTGTTTAACTAAGGGCACCTGGGTGGCTCAGTTGGTTAAGCCCCTGACTTTTGATTTAGGCTCAGGTCATAATTTCACAGTTTGTGAGTTCGAGCCCTGCATTCATCTCTTTGCTGACAGTGCAGACCCTGCTTGGGTGCTTGGGAATTATACAAATATAAAATGTTACCTTTATATCAACATAAAAGTGTAGGTAATAATAACACTACGAACATTTTAGCATATAATCTTAGAATATACTGTCTTTTTTTTCATAATAGTTTATTGTCAAGTTGGCTTCCATATAACACCCAGTGCTCATCCCCACAAGTGCCCTCCTCCATGCCCATCATCCCCCTTCCCCACCCCCCACCCCATCTGCCCTCAGTTTGTTCTCAGCATTCAAGAGTCTCTCAAGGTTTGTCTCCCTCCCTGTCCCCCACTATTTTTCCCCTTCTTCTCCCCTATGGTCCTCTGTTAAGTTCCTCCTAATCCTCCTATACGTGCAAACATATGGTATTTGTCCTTCTCTGCCTGACTTATTTCACTCAGCATAACACCCTCAAGTTCCATCCATGTTGCTACACATGGCCAGATTTCATTCTTTCTCATTGCCATGCACTATTCCATTGTACAGATAAACCACATCTTCTTGATCCATTCGTCTGTTGATGGACACTTAGGCTCTTTCCATGTTTTGGCTATTGTGGAGAGTGCTGCTATGAACATTGGACTACATGTGCCCCTATGCCTCAACACTCCTGTGTCCCTTGGGTAAATTCCTAGCAGTGCTATTGCTGGGTCCTAGGGGAGTTCTATTGTTAATTTTTTGAAAAACCTCCACACTGTTTTCCACAGAGGCTGCACCAGTTTACATTCCCACCAACAGTGTAGAAGGGTGCCCATTTCTCCACATTGTCGCCAGCATCTAGAGTCCTCTGATTTGCTCATTTTAGCCACTCTGACTGGTGTGAGGTGGTATCTCAGTGTGGTTTTGATTTGATTTGTATTGCCCTGATGAGGAGGGATGCTAAGCATAGTTTCATGTGTCTGTTGGCCATCCGGATGTCCTCTTTGTAGAAGTGTCTGTTCATGTCTTCTGCCCATTTCTTTACTGGGTTGTTTGTTTTTCGGATGTGGATTTTGGTGAGTTCCTTATAGATTTTGGGTATTAACCCTTTATCTGATACGTCATTTACAACTATCTTTTACCATTCCGTCGGTTGCCTATTAGTTTTATGGATTGTTTCCTTGGCTGTGCAGAAGCTTTTAATCTTGATGAGGTCCCAATAGTTCATTTTTGGTCTTGATTCCCTTGCCTTTGGGGATGTGTCAAGTAAGAAGTTGCTGCGGTGGAGGTCAAGGAGGTCGTTTCCTGCTTTCTTCTCTAGGGTTTTGATGGTTTCCTGTCTCACCTTCAGGTCCTTTATCCATTTTGAGTTTATTTTTGTGTATGGTGTGAGAAAGTGATCTAGTTTCATTCTTCTGCATGTTGCTGTCCAGTTCTCCCAGCACCATCTGTTAAAGAGGCTGTCTTTTTTTACAATAGAAAAAAATTACCACTATGTCAAAGATTAGTTGGCCATACATTTGTGGGTCCAATTCTGAGCAACAAGGGCAAAAGACGGTTGCTAGAAAATTTGTCTTACCAAAAATCTTAAAGGAAATTCTTCAGACTGAAAGGAAGTAAGATCAAAAGTTAACTCAGATTGGGGCGCCTGGGTGGCTTAGTCGGTTAAGCGTCCGACTTTCGCTTAGGTCATGATCTCGCAGTTCGTGGGTTCGAGCCCCGCGTCGGGCTCTGTGCTGACTGCCAGCTCAGAGCCTGGACCCTGTTTCAGTCTGTGACTCCCTCTCTCTGTGACCCTCCCCTGCTCACACTGTCTCTCTCTCTCTCTCCTAGAAATAAATAAAACATTAAAAAAAAATTAAAAAAAAAAAGTTAACTCAGATACATACAAAGAAACAAAATACATAAGTATAAAAACATATATTCTGTTTTCTCCTGATTTAAAAGACAATTGTATAAAAGACTAATTATAAAATTGTATTGTTGGGGTTATAACATATAAAGATGCAACATATATGATGGCACAAAGGAGAGGAGAAGGAATAGATCTATCTTGGATAAAGCAAATAACACCAGACTTTAATTCAAATCCGTAGGAAGAAATGAAGAGTGCCAGAAATGATAAATATGAAGATTATTATAAAAGACCCATAAAGTGTTTTTTTTTTCTCCTTCATTCTCTTAAGTCCTTTAGGAGGTAAAGATTTATAAATCAATAATCATTACACTCTATTTTTGTGTTTATAACACATATAAATGTAATATATACACCAATATTGGCACAAAGGGGGGAAGGAAGGGAGCTATATTGGACCAACATTTCTGTATTTCACGGGAATTAAGTTATAATAAATCTGTAAGTAGATTCTGCTAGGCTAAGATGTATATTATAAACCCTAGGATAGCCACAAATAAAGTAACTAAAACTATAGTTAGCAATCATTAAAGGAATCAAAATGGTGTATTAGAATATATTCACTCAAGACAGAAGGCAATGAAGGAGTAACAGAATAAAAAAAAAAATGAAATATAGAAAACAGATAGCAAAATGGCAGACATGAATCCTACCCTATATCTAATTACAACATTTCAACCAAAAGGCAAAGATGGTTAAATTGGATTTAAAAAAAGATCTAACTATATGCTGTCTATAAGAGATACACTTTAGATTCAAAGATACAAATAAGTTGAAAGTAAAAGAATGGAAAAAGTTATGCCATTCAAACAGAATCATAAGAGCTTGGATGGCTTTGCTACTATCAGAAAATAGAATTTACAACAAAAATATTACTATAGATAGAGGAACATGTGACAGTATAATTGAGTCAATCCATTGAGAAGATATAACAATTATAAACATATGTGGACTTAACAACAGAGCTCCAAAATACCTCTAGCAAACACTGACAGAAATAGATAATTAAGTAGTAATTTTTGGAGACTTCAATATTCCACTCTTAATAATGGATAGAACAACTAGACAAAAAAAACCCAGCAAGTATACAGAAGACTTGAGCAACACTATTTACCAATTTGACTAAGTAACATTTATGGAATAATCTGCCCGATAATAGCAGAATAATCTTTCCATGCTTAATATTGGGCGCTTCAGGCTCAGTGCCTTGCAATTCACTAAGTTAAAACCTGTTTTATGCAGTTGGCTTTCCAACATGTATGGCTCTTTAACAGACAGTTTTCCATTTGTTAGTAATATGACAATTTGTTTTGTTTGTTTATTTATTATTTCAGAGACAGTTTACATTCCAAGAATCAGTACTAATTACAGTTTCATGGAAGTGATCATGCCTGACAGATTATTTTCATATGCTTCCAGCTATAGGATTGAAAAGTAGGAAAAAGTTTGTCAAGTCCAGTGGAAGCCAGTTAATTACAATTGATACTTTGATTTAGAATTAGAGTTAGAATCTCATTTATGTTCTATTTTTAGAGACAGTGTGAGAAGGGGGAGAGAGATGGGGGGGTGGAGAGACAGAGAGAGAAAGAGAGAATCTATTTTTTTAAATATTTTTAATTATTTCTGAGAGAGAAAGAGAGACAGTGTGAACAGGGGAGGGTCAGAGACAGAGGGAGACACAGAATCTGAAACAGGCTCCAGGCTCTGAGCTAGCTGTCAGCAGAGAGCCCGACACGGGGCTCAAACCCACGAACCGTGAGATCATGACCTGAGCCAAAGTTGGAGGCTCAACCGACTGAGCCACTCAGGTGACCCGACAGAGAGAGAGAGAGAGAGAGAGAGAGAGGGAGGGAGAGAGAGAGAGAGAGACAGAGAGAGAGAGAGAGAGAGAGTCTTAAGCAGACTTCTTGCTCAGTGTGGAGCCCGATGCAGGGCTTGATCCCACTACTCTGGGATCATGACCTGAGCTGAAATCAAGAGTCAGACATTCAACCGACTGAGTCACCCAGACAACCCCTCATTTTTTTGTTTTTAATTTAAAAAAGTATTAATGACAATTTCAGACTAATACAAAAATAATGGGAGTAGTACCAGAACCCCCATTATCTGCCTTTAACAATCCTCACTTCATGGTCACTCTTGTTTTATTTTTAACACCCTACCTACTCTTCCCCACCTCAACACCAAATTATTTTCAAGAAAAATTCTAGATATTGTATTATGGAATTCACATGTAAATTCATCTAGTCAGAGGATGAAGATGAAAAGGTAAGTGTGAGCAACATACTGGGCGTTGAGTTAGGAATCCCAGATGTAGCCCCTGATCATTAAAGGATGCTGGGAAATCTTTTCTTTTGGTCTAGTTACTTCATCTGTAAAATGAAACGTGTTAGTCTCTATATTAGTGGTTCTCCTCCCTGATTGCACTGATCACTGGAATCACCTGGGAACCTATTAAAAATTTATGAAGCCTCTTGGTAGTGAGGCTTGGCTTTAGTGTTTAAAAGAAAAAACCTCGGGGCGCCTGGGTGGCTTAGTCGGTTAAGCGTCCGACTTTCGCTTAGGTCATGATCTCGCGGTTCGTGGGTTCGAGCCCCGCATCGGGCTCTGTGCTGACAGCCAGCTCAGAGCCTGGAGCCTGTTTCAGTCTGTGACTCCCTCTCTCTCTGACCCTCCCCTGCTCATGTGCGCTCTCTCTCTCTCTCTCCTAGAAATAAATAAAAACATTAAAAAAAATAAATAAATAAAAGAAAAAACCTCAGTTGATGCTAATGTGAAGCCAACGCTAAGAGCCAGCGACTTAGAACTGTCTCTGTGATGGTTAATTTCATGTGTTAACTTGGCTGAACTATATTACCCAATGTTATTTAATTAAACACCACTCTAAGTATTATTGTGAAGGTATTTGGTAGATGTGGTTGACATCTACAATCAGTTGACCTTAAGTAAAATAGATTTATGCTTGATAATGGGTGTGGGACTCATCCAATTAGTTGAAGTGCTTAAGAGCAAACATCAAAGTTTCCTTGAGGAGAAGAAATTCTGCCTCAAGACTGCAACAGCCATTCCTGCTTGAGTTTCCAGCCTACCAGACTGCCCTACAGATTTTGGACTTGCCAGCCCTCACAATCACATGAGCTATATATATATAATTGATTCCGTTTCTCTAGAGAACTCTGACTGATAGTCTTCCTCTGTATTTTTAAGTTTTCCTGGTTCTCATTATGTATCTCTTCTGCCCCCGTCTGAAATCTTTCTTTGGTGGTTTAAAGATTTAGTGATTATTGAACAATTACTATGTTCTAGGCAGCATACTTAGTTTTTCCACTTATATCCCTTGGTTGTTGTATTCACTGAGCTATCTTTGTCAATGTTCATAATAGAGTACTTGCAAAATAGCAGATAACATATCTTCTATTCCTTTCCCCCCATACATATGTTAGATTTGTATCAGTGTCTTGGGTCACAGAGCGTTAGTTACTTGAAGATAATTTTTTGCCCAAATTGTTATTGCTTTTTATTGCCAATAGCCTGATTTCTTTAGTTCTAGATGTATTTCTTTTATTTCTGGGGAGACAGGGTTATTTGTAGTGCATAGTGCTCAGTAAAAAGTCTTTATGTATAATGACGGCATAGAATAAAAATCGATTGCTGTAAATTCAAATTGCACCTTTCCTCTGAAATCTCAAGGGCCCACTTAGGGACTATCAAATTTGAAAGAGTGAACCCAGGAGGTGAGTGTTTGTGGGAAAAGATCTAGATCTAGACTCTTGCTACTCAGTATGTACTCTGGATCAGCAGGTGTTGGCATCACCAGAGTGCTTGTTAGAAATGCAGATTCTTGGGCCCCATTCCAACCTGATGAATCAGAATCTGCATCTTAATAAGATTGCCAAGCAACTCATGTGCACATTAAAGTCGGGAAGTGCTGGTCTGTTCTGCATCTCTCACTTTATTTTAGCATCTCTCACAAATAGTTTGGCATTTGTGGCCAACCACTCACTTTGTGATATGACTTTTGGGGTTAGGGCTCTGACTATAGCCTGGTTTGGGAACTCAAGAAAAACTGGGATCAGGGCTCAGTATAGGGCCATAAAACACAACAACAACAACAACAACAACAACAACAACAACAACAAAACTGGCCTGAGAATCATAGGTACTGGCTTCCTGAAAACTGTTTTATTTTTCTCTAATTCATCCCAAGTGGACAATGAACAATGATTTAAAGTAATTTTTCTTTTTAGGTTGTTTTTGCTCTTTTCTCATATGTTAAGTACCCTTACCTTTGGTTCAGGTATGGACCTGTGACACACTCAGGCCCACTGTTATCAGAGCAGAACCTTTTGGATGGGGCCAGTACTAAATTTACTAGAGTTCTCCAAGTCTGATGCAAAGCAAAATGCTTCTAGGAAGGCCAGCCCCTCTTGCACTATCCTTACCAATGTCCCTGATGACATGGAAACTGCCATCAAGCTCTCCACTGGGCCTGATAAGTTGAATCTAGAGTATCTTACCTACTTGGATGGGTATCTCAGTTAGCATTACATGAGTGTCTTTACGGAGGATACTTTTACTCAGTGTTAAGTAATTTAAAACATTTTAAAAAACATAAGTGACTGTGCTGTAGAATACTATATAATATTTATATAAATATTTAAGGTAGAAAACAAGACTTCAAAGAAAATTCTGCTTGGGAAGGACACTTCAGACTGAGTCCCCATATTCATTCAGGCAACTGTACCTACATTTAAAACATTTTTTTTTTTTTAGTTATGCAGAGACAATTTATTTATTTATTTATTTATTTTACAAATAGTTTATTGTCAAATTATTTTCCACATAACACTCAGTGCTCATCTCCACAAGTGCCCTCCTCCATGCCCATCACCCCTCCCTCCCACATCTATCAGTCCTCAGTTTTTGTCAGCATTCAAGAGTCTCTCATGGTTTGCCTCTCTCCCTTTCCCCCACCATTTCTGCCCTTCTTCTCCCCCTTGTTCCTCCGTCAAGTTCCTCCTAATCCTCCTATACGTGCACACATATGATATTTGTCCTTCTCTGCCTGACTTATTTCGCTCAGCATAACTCCCTCAAGGTCCATCCATGTTGCTACACATGGCCAGATTTCATGGTTTCTCATTGCCATGTAGTATTCCATGGTATAGATAAACCACATTAGAAGGGTGTTCTTTAACCTCCATGTTTTTGGAGGTTTTCCAGACTTCTTCCGGTAATTGATTTCAAGTTTCAAAGCATTGTGATCTGAATGTGTGCATGGTATGATCTCTATTCTTTTATATTTATTGAGGGCTGCTTTATGTCCCAGTATGTGATCTATCTTGGAGAATGTGCCATGCGCACTTGAGAAGAAAGTAAATTCCCTGGACTCAGGTTGTAAAGTTCTAAATATATCCGTCAGATCCATCTGGTCCAATGTGTCTTTCAAGTCCATTATTTCTTTAGTGATTTTCTGTCTGGTTGACCTATCCATTGCTGTAAGCGTAGTATTAAAGTCCCCTGCTATTAGCACATTCTTATCTATAAGCTTGTTTCTGTTTGTGATTAATTGTTTTAGATATTTAGGTGCTCCCATATTTGGTGCGTAGACATTTATGATTGTTAGTTCTTCCTGATGGATGGACCCTGTAATTATTATGTAGTGCCCTTCTTCATCTCTTGTGATTGTCTTTAATTTAAAGTCCAGTTTGTCTGATATAAGTATCGCTACTCCGGCTTTCTTTTGATTTCCTGTAGCATGATATATATTTCTCCATCCCCTTACTTTTAATCTGAAGGTATCTTCCCGTCTAAAATGAGTTTCTTGTAGACAGCATATTGATGGATTTTGTTTTTTAATCCATTCTGCTACCCTATGTCTTTTGATTGGAGCATTCAGCCCATTTACATTCAGTGTTATTATTGAAATATGTGGGTTTAGAGTCTTTGTATCTTTTGTAGGGTTCATGTTTGTGGTGGTGTCTCTGGTATCTTTGTTCCTTGCAACCTTTCCTTCAGAGCATCCCCCTCAGGATTTCTTGTAGGGCTGGCTTCGTGGTGACAAATTCTTTCAATTTCTGTTTATTTGGAAAGGTTTTTATCTCTCCTTCTATTTTGAATGACAGGCTTGCTGGATAGAGGATTCTTGGCTGCATATTTTTACTGTTCATCACATTGAAGATTTCCTGCCATTCCTTTCTAGCCTGCCAAGTTTCAGTAGATAGGTCTGTCACCACTCTGATAGGTTTCCCTTTGTATGTTAGGGCCCTTTTCTCCCTAGCTGCTTTCAAAATTCTCTCTTTGTCCTTGTATTTGGCCATTTTCACTATGATATGTCGTGCAGAAGATCGATTCAGGTTACGTCTGAGGGGAGTCCTCTGAGCCTCTTGTACTTCCACATTTACTTCCTTCCCCAGGTCGGGGAAGTTCTCTGCTATAATTTGTTCCAGGACTCCTTCAGCACCTTTCCCTCTCTCTTCCTCTTCTGGGATTCCTATGATACGGATATTGTTGCGTTTGACCGTATCGCTGAGCTCTCGAATTCTTCTTTCCTGTTCCTGGATCAGTTTGTCTCTTTTTTTGTCAGCTTCTTGTTTTTCTATAATGGTGTCTTCTAAATCACTTATTCTCCTTTCTGCCTCTTCAATCCGTGCATTGGAGGCCTCTAATTTATTATGGATCTCATTTATCGCATTTTTTAATTCTTCATGCCTATTTTTATTTTCCATTCTGTCTGTAGCCATAGTTTCTTTGATGTCCCCTATGTTTTTTTCAAGCCCAGCTATTAATTTTACCATTATTATTCTAAAATCTTGTTCAGTGATGCTGCTGATATCTGTTTTGAGCAGTTCATTAGCTGTCATTTCTTCTTGGAGTTTCTTTGGAGGAGAGGTCTTTCGTTTCGTCATTTTAGTTAGCTTTCCGGCTCTTGTTGGTTTTAAAGACCTATTATTCTCTCTGTTTCTATGAGCACTGCTATATCCAAGAAGGCTCTTTGACTTTCCAGGGCCTACCCTTTCAGAGAGTGTTTTTTGAATGGTATCCCCTGGTCTCTCTTGTTGGGACCTTGGTTATTTTATTTTCCTATTCGTAGTGATATTTGGGACTCTCCACCTTGTGCACTCTAGCTTGTTTCTTGAGGTAGCCCTGGAAAAGAAAACAGACAGACAAACACACAGGGAGCAGGAGCACACAAACGCACAGGCTAATTCAACTAACATGCAAAGCGGGAGGGAAAACGAAAAAGTTAAGAGAAAAGATGGAGGAGGGAGGGCGAATAATAGGGAGTATAAAATACATAAAAGGGTCAAAAAGGGGAAAGGAAAAGGAAAAAAGAAGAAAACCGATGGACAAAGAACGGTTTAAAGGATATAACCAGATTTCCCAGCTACAGTTAAATAGCCGTGTGTATGCAGTGCTGGTTGAGGAGCATAGAGAAACAGAGAGAAAGCAGGGCGGGATGAGACACAATTGGAAATAGAATGAACAGGCAGAAGGGATAAGAAGCTTTTTTCAAAGAGGTAAAGGGTAGAATATGGTTGGATAGGTGAGAGAAGGGTGCTGGAATTATCCAGAGAAACTATATAGTCTAATTACTCCTGAGAGAAATAGCTGAAAATGTCAGTAGGTGTAGAATTTACATTTACACAATGGACTCGTGAACGTTTAAGCAAGCTGGCGACCAGAGTTAATCAGGTCAGTGTTCTGGGGAAAAAAGAGAGAAAAGAGAAAAAGACGAAAAAAAGAAAGAGTAAAAAGGAAAAAAAAAAAGGAAAAAAAAAAAAAAAAGGGAGGAGAGCACCTCTCAGGCAGGGATGGGCGTGGCGTGATCCAATGCCTCAGGCGGGAGCTCTGCCTCGGCGGTTGTGGGGAGGAGAGTGACGGTGCTCCAGTCCCTTCTCGAAGCAAGCGCTGCTCCTCACTCTTTTGGGGGTGTAAACTCCCCGTACCAGGGGCGCAGCCGAAGTTGGTTGCACTCTTCAACCCAGGGCAGTTCCAATCTCCAAATCCCCGTCCGCGCGCCCCGCTGAAGTTGCCTTAGACACAGCTTCCCAGGCAACCCCCTCGGGCAATTCCAGGCTCCCTGCCGAGCTCTGGGAGCGGAGTCAGAATCGCTGCTTCCTTCTCTGGGTCGGGCTGGCGCGCATGGGCGGGGGCTTGCCCGCAGGGTGTTCTGAGCCGGAGTCCGCTGGAGTGGGGAAAACCGGGTCCCTCTATGGCTCGTCACCCGAAACACGAACTCACAGGCTAATTTCCCAGTTTTTAGTTCCTTGCCTTCCCTCTCGAGTCCCAGCCAGCCAGGGGCGCGGACGCCCGGTGTCTGCGCGGCTCTTCCAGGGGCCCCAGCCGCCCGGGAGCTACAATGGCGGCAGGCGCGCCACCACTCTGAAGTCTAGCCTCCAGGAGCAGCACAAAGAAGCAGTTTGTGTGCTCAGCCCCCTCCAGGACCAGCTGGCGCGAGGGGACCTGGTGTGCAGGTATTTGGCAAGTACGGTCTTTCCAACGGAGGTTTTTCTCCCCCGTGCGGAGGTTTTTCTGTTTCGGACTCTCTCCTTTTCCCCTCTCACTCCCCGTAGAGGGTAGAGGGGGATCGCCTCCCACCCTGGAGTCTCCGATCCCGGCCCGATTTTATCTTCCCCGGTTCGCACTCACGTTAGAAGGCTCTCTCAGTGGATTCTGCGTCTTTTTTCTCCCAATCTCTCAGGTTTTGTAAGGTTTCCAATGGCTTCAGATCTTTTCTGTGTGATGTATGGGCGCGAGTGCAAGTACGGAGCTCCTTACTTCTCCGCCATCTTGCCCTCTCCTCACATTTAAAACATTTTAAAAAACATAAATGACTGTGCTATAGAATACAATATAAGATTTATATAAAATTTTAAGGTAGAAAACAAGACTTCAAAGAAAATTCTGCTTGGGAAGGACACTTCAGACTGAGTCCCCATATTCATTCAGGCAACTGTACCTACTCTACTATTGGGGTAATTAGCCAGGCAACTTTGAAAAGCACTGAGGGGACACCTGGGTGGCTCAGTTGGTTAAGCATCCAACTTTTGATTTTGGCTCAGGTCATGATCTCACCTGCTTAAGATTCAGTCTCTCTCCCCCTCTCGCTCTGCCACTCCTCGGTCTTGTGCTCACTGTCTCTCTCTCTCCCAAAAAAATAAAGATTAAAAAAAATAAAAAGCCCTGGGTATGCCAAGAATTATGTGAGGTGATTGGGATATGGAAATGATTAAAAACCCAGCCAGCAGTCCCCAGCATATTATAATGGGGACTGTAAAACATTCCCAAGTAGACACTGAGCTCCTGGAGAGCAGGGACCATCTTCTAATTGTTGTTGAATAAATAAAACAGTTTTCTCCTTGTGTAATGATCACCTCATTTAACAAATGTTGGCTTAGCTCCTCACCCTGTGAGCTAGGCTCTGTGCTAGCAATACAGTGATAAATCAGATACTGGCCTGTTTCTCTGGTAGACCTTCTGGTGGGAGAGACAGTCAGTGAAGCAGAGACTCACAAGAGGGCACTGTATCCCTGCTGAGAAGCATCAGAAGGAAAAGTTTGTGGTAGGAATGAGTTTCATATGGGGTAACATTTAAGATTAAATAACTCTAACTTTGAGAAATATATCACTTAAGACAACAACAAAAAGTTGTTACCAACTATGAAAGGAGATGCCCTTTTATTTGTTATACTGACATAAGTTTAAAAAAATTTTTTTTATGTTTTATTTATTTCTAGGAGAGAGAGAGACAGCGTGAGCAGGGGAGAGTCAGAGAGAGAGGGAGTCACAGACTGAAACAGACCCCAGGCTCTGAGCTGGCAGTCAGCACAGAGCCCGATGCGGGGCTCGAACCCACAACCGCGAGATCATGACCTAAGCGAAAGTCGGACGCTTAACCGACTAAGCCACCCAGGCGCCCCTGACATAAGTTTTATAAGTAAAGGAAGTTTTTCATGGCCTCTCTGACAAACACAAGACAAGCAGCTCAGACTGAATAACCTTTGGTGGGGAAAGGAGGAGGAGGAGAAAAAATTCTATCTGGGGAAACAAAAAAGAAACTGCTTTATCCCCCACCATGACTTCAAGAAATATGTTCTTCTCTACCAGGAGATAGTTCTGGATTAGAGGGCAAAAAAACTCAGTTTTGGCAAAGTGATTCAACCTTCTTAGACTTGCATTTCCTAATCAGTGAAATAAGGCTTAATTAACAAGGTTTGCCCTGTCTCTCTTACGGGTGTTAAAATGATCAAAAGAGCTAATATATGTGGGGAAAAAATTAAAATGTGAATGCTATATACATATAAGGCATTTCTATATGATTTCAGAGGAATAGGAAGGGGCTCTGGCCTTCCACAAACTCCTCTCATTTTATGGCTTAAAGCCAAAACTTATATTATTCCTTTGCAATAGGGGAAATATTTATTTAACATGGGCTGTTTTACAGGTTCTGAGCTGGGAATTTTAACAGAGCGAATTCTATTAATCCTTACAACATCATTGTTTGATGCATATTATTATCCCCATTTTACAGATGAGTTAGCCTGAAGCTCATAGTGATAATTTCACACACCTATCAAGTGCTGGAGGCAAGACCAAAATTCAGGTCTGTCTGAGTCTTAAATTCATCCCTTTAATCATGAAGCCATTCTGCTTCCTAAAGTTGATACACACTAAATTATAATTTTCCCTAGGAGGAATACCAGAATCTGTCAGTGTCAGACAGCAGAGTGTGAATGAATTTGTTAACTTCTTTGCTCAGAGTTGGTTTTGACTGGGGTTAAAAGATAGTAGTAGAGGGCCCTGGATACCACTCAAGGTGGGTGTGATGATATTAAAAATATAAGATATAAAGGAAAGGGCAGGGCATTGGGAATCAGTCAAGATTGGCTTTGAATTCCAACTGTATTAGACAGCTATGTGACTTTGGGAAAGGTATTTAGCTTATTTCTTTTTTTTAAATCATTGTTCCTCAAATCTTTGTTTTATTTTTATCATAATGATATGTGTCCAGACAACAAAATAAATCCCAACAATACTGCATGAAATTATTTAAGAACCCCATAATAATTACAGGGAATAACTACAGGGAATATTCAGACTGTTTATCACTTTCTATTAGGTAGGTATTCAGCTTATTTCAATTAAGTGAGAATAAGTGGAAGAATTTTAAGGATTGAGGTGGTGTTTGTAAGGGTTGACATCTGATGTTTTATTATGTCCAACCCTCTATGTCCTTTGACGGACTCTTCCTTCAGCCATTCCATATGATCCTGGTGGGATTGTTATGGTGTTCCCCCATCCCATCTCTGGCTATAGTGGTAATGGTATAATCCAGGATGGGCCTCTTACAGTGTCCTATCCGTTGACAACAATGGTTTAGAGATGGTCAACAGATCTAAGTAGGGCTAGCCATATGCCTTCTCTGGATTGACTTTTGAGTGCTGGGGTGGAAATAAACAGTTTTATATTTGGGTTTCTGAGCTGGGTTCATATAAACCTGGAGCTGTGGGCAGTCATCTTTCCTTACACATGGAGAGAGTCTGTCTGCAGGATGAACCCAACATAAAGAAGAGAGTTGAGAGGATAGAATATGTGAACTCTTCAGTTCACCTGAAGCATATTATCCTTTGAACTTGCCAATTGACAAGTGTCTTGCCTGTCGTTCTTTCTTTTTCTTTCTTTCTTTCTTTCTTTCTTTCTTTCTCTCTTTCTTTCGCTTAAACTGTTTGAATTGGGTTTCTCTCATATCCTTCTGAAAGAATCATGATTTATATAGTGTTGTAGCATACATAAAATGCATATACCATAAATAGTGCTGAATAAATGATAATATTTGTAATAGAGGAAATAGTTTGAAAAATGTCAGTGTGTTTTTCTTATTTGCATTTATGGTACGTGATTTTTTTCTTAGCTTAAGACATCCACCTACTGATAAGGAAAAAAGATTGAGAGTAAAATATGAAAGAAAACATTAACTTCCAGCTTTTGACATTCATAATAGGATTCTATACCAGGAATACAGCTTGAAAGCTAGACATTGTTGAGAGAGGATTTTCTAAATCCCCCAAATTTCCACTTTTAGCATATCAATAGCTAGGCGTGAACAGACAGCAGGTATAAGGGGAAGAGTTCTTCCCTTATAGGTATGCACCATGAGAAAAACTAGGAGTAGGAGAGGGCATGTGCATGTCCTAATTTCACTGTGCAATAGATCCTAAGCAAATAAGGTATGCCTCAACATACTTAAGTGGGTGTAAAATGTGGTAAGACAGAAGTTCTTTCTTGGCTCTTTGTGATGTAGGCACTGAATTTAAGTTACTACACTTGCAAATAGACTCTTTTTAGTGGAAGGGAGAAATGCAGTATACTGCATGGACCAGAGAGCTGGATGATTTTTAAAGGGACTTAAGAGTATATAAAATTAAAGGCAATAATAATTTCAGTTTCTGTAACGTCTCAAGCTGTCTACAAATGTTTCTTCAACAACCTTCGTGGGCATCCTTTGTTCACCGGGTCTGCAATATGAACTTGATTGGAAGTTTACATAATCATTTCCCCCCCTCTAGAGCCCTATAATATGAAGTTTCTAAGAAAAAAAACTAACAGTTTTATTTGCAAAATCCCAGCTCTTCTGCTCAGAGATGGATTGTTCTTAATCTAACTGGCTCAAAGAAACAATGGCTTTGCAGCCAGAGGATTGAGGGTCTGGTATCTAGTGGAAGCATGCCACTTTAAGGTCCTAACTCCCAGACACTGTGAGTGTACTAAGTCAAAGGGGGGAGGGTAACACTGCAAATGGATTCTTCTGTTTGGAAGATTTGTCCTGCCCTACTTGGTTCTCATTTCATTTTCAGACAGCTGCAATTATTTGAGTTATTTCTTTTACTAAGTTGGATTCTGTTTTCTTTTTCAACCAGGCCAATAGCCCTATTTTTGTTCTCTACAGCCACCCAGACTGAGTAATTTATTTAAAATAATAACCCTTCCAAGGTTTGAAGACACTCCTAATGGTTTTCCACTAAATCTTTTCCTGACTAAACATCTTTAGGTTCCTCAACTAGTTCTCAAAGGCTATGACTCCCAGTCCTATAATTACATTGGCTTCTCTGGACACACTACAATTTTGAAGGTTTCTTGTTAACATATGACACCCAGAAATGAATAGAGATAATTCAGGTGTATATTACCAGATGCACTGAGATGATCATCTCCCTTGATCTCAACACTAGTCTTATGGTAAAGTAATTTGTGAAGCCAGAACAAGCTAATTCTGCTTAAGCCAGTTACAGATGGTAATAACTTTTATGTCAACCTTAGGGTTTTGGAAGCCTAGAGCTGGAGGATGATGGTGGGGCCTAAGAGTCACACTTAACTTCACTCTATGTTTCGCTTTTATATGTCAGTATATTTCTGATTATGAAAAGAGCTATATTTTCTCATACTGTTGTCATGATTTGCATACAAGATCAGAAACTCAAAAGTAGATTTTTCATTTGTTCAATAGTTGCTCCTAACTTTCTGAGCCAGGTTTAATGAAACCCATCCAGAAAATATATTTAAGTCCAATTAACTTTCTTACTCTGAGATTATTATACTTTTTTTGGTGATTTTTTAAAACTTTATTTGTATGAGGGGTTTTTATTTTTTTTTCTAAATAGTTTATTGTCAAGTTGGTTTCCATATAACACCCAGTGCTCATCCCAACAAGTGCCCTCCTCCATGCCCATCACTCCCCTTCCCCTCTCCCCCACCCATTCAGCCCTCATTTTGTTCTCAGTATTCAAGAGTCTCTCATGGTTTGCCTCCTTCCCTTCTTTTAAATCATGAAATGGTTTTGGATTTTGCCCAGACCATTTCTTCATCTTCTGAACAGTGAAAGTTTGACTTCTTATTTGCCAATTCTGATGCCTTTTATTTCCTTTTGTTGTCTGATGGCTGATGCTAGGACTTCCAGCACTGTGTTAAACAACAGTGGTGAGAGTGGGCATCCCTGTCGTGTTCCTGATCTCAGGGGGAAAGCTCTCAGTTCTTCCCCATTGGGGATGATATTAGCTGTGAGCTTCTCATAGATGCCTTTTATGATGTTTAAGTAAGTTCCTTCTATCCCGACTTTCTCAAGGGTCTTTATTAAGAAGGGATGCTGTATTTTGTCAAATGCTTTTTCTGCATCTATCAACAGGATCATATGGTTTTTATCTTTTCTTTTGTTAATATGATGTATCAAATTGTTTGATTTGTGAATATTGAACCAGCACTGTAACCCAGGATTGAATCCCACTTGATCTTGGTGGATAATTCTTTTTATGTGCTGTTGAATTTGATTTGCAAGTATCTTGTTGATGATTTTTGAATCCGTATTCATCAAATTTATTGGCCTGTAGTTCTCTTATTTTGCTGGGTCTCTGTCTGGCTTGGGAATCAAAGTGATGCTGGCTTCGTAGAATGAGTCCGGATGTTTTCCTTCGATTTCTATTTTTTGGAATAGCTTGAGAAGAATGGGTATTAACTCTGTTTTAAATGTCTGGTAGAATTCCCCAGAGAAGCCATCAGGTCCAGGGCTCTTATTTGTTGGGAGATTTTTTGATTACTGATTCAATTTCTTCTCTAGTTATGGGTCTGTTCAGATTTTCTCTCTTCCCATGTGAATTTTGATAGTGACTGTGTGTTTAGGAATTTGTACATTTCTTCTAAGTTGTCCAGTTTGTTGGCATATATTTTTTCATAGTATTCCCTGATAATTCCTTGTATTCCTGAGAGATTGGTTATAATAAGTCCATTTTCATTCATGATTTTATCTAATTGGGTGCTCTCTCTTTTCTTTTTGAGAAGCCTGGCTAGAGGTTTGTCAATTTTTGGGTTTTTTTTTTTTCTTTTTCAAAAAACCAACTCTTGGTTTCATTGATCTGATCAATTGTTTCTTTGGTCTCTATGTTGTTTATTTCTGCTCTAATTTTTACTATTTCTCTTCTCCTATGGGGCATGGGGTGCTCTTGTTGCTCTCCTTCTAGTTCCTTAGGTGAGCTGTTAGATTTTGTACTTGGGCTTTTTCTAATTTCTTGAAATAGGCCTGGAGTGCAATGTTCTTTCCTCCTAGGACTGCCTTTGCCATATCCCATAGAGTTTGGATTGTTGTATTTTCATTTTCATTTGTTTCCATATATTTTTTAATTTCTTCTCTCATTGCCTGATTGGCCCATTCTTACTTTAGTGGGGTGTTCTTTAACCTCTATGTTTTTGGAGGTTTCCCAGACTTCTTCCTGTGGTTGATTTCAAGTTTCATAGCATTGTGATCTGAATGTGTGCATGGTATGATATCAATTCTTTTATATTTATTGAGGGCTGCTTTATGTCCCAGTATGTGATCTATCTTGGAGAATGTGCCATGTGCACTTGAGAAGAAAGTAAATTCCATGGCCTCAGGATGTAGAGTTCTAAATATATCTGTCAGATCCATCTGGTCCAATGTGTCATTCAAATCCATTGTTTCTTTAGTGATTTTTCTGTCTGGTTGATCTATCCATTGCTGTATGTGGAGTATTAAGGTCCCCTGCTATTAGCACATGCTTATCCATAAGATTGTTTCTGTTTGTGATTGTTTTATGTATTTGGGTGCCTCTGGATTTGGTGCATAGACATTTATAATTGTTAGCTCTTCCTGAGATAGACCCTGTAATTATTATATAATGCCTTTCTTCATCCCTTGTTACTGCCTTTACTTTAGAGTCCAGCTTGTTTGATATAAGTATAGCTACTCCAGCTTTCTTTTGACTGCCGGTAGCATAATAGATATTTCTCCATCCTCTTACTTTCAATCTGATGGTGTTCTCAGGTCTAAAATGAGTTTCTTGTAGACAGCAAATAGATTGACTTTGGTGTGTGTGTGTTTTTTTTAATCCATTCTGCTACCCTAAGTCTTTTGATTGGAGCATTTAGTCCATTTACATTCAGTGTTATTAGTGAAAAATATGGGTTTCGAGTCATTGTGTTCTTTGTAGGATTCATGCTTATAGTGGTGTCTTTGGTATCTTGTGTTCCTTGCAACATTTCCCTCAGAGAGTCCTCCTCATGATTTCTTGTATGGTTGGTTTAGTGGTGACGAATTCTTTCAATTTTTTTTATTTGGGAAGACTTTTATCTCTTCTTCTATTTTGAATGACAGGCTTGCTGGATAGAGGATTCTTGGCTGCATATTTTTTCTGTTCGTCACATTGAAGATTTCCTGCCATTTTTTTCTGGCCTGCCAAGTTTCAGTAGATAGGTCTGTCACCACTCTGATAGGTTTCCCTTTGTTTGTTAGGGCCCTTTTCTCTGCTTTCAGAATTCTCTCTTTGTCCTTATATTTCACCAGTTTCACTATGATATGTCATGCTGAAGATTGATTCAAGTTATGTCTGAGGGGAGTTCTCTGTGCCTCTTGGAATTCACTGTATATTTCTTCCCCAGATTGGGGAAGTTCTCTGCTATAATTTGTTCCAGGACTCCTTCAGCACCTTTCCCTCTCTCTTCCTCTTCTGAAATTCCTATGATACGGATATTCTTTCATTTGATTGTATTGCTGACCTCTCAAACTCTCCTTTCGTGTTCCTGGATCAGTTTATCTCTCTTTTTCTCGGCTTCCTCCTTTTCTATAATTGTGTTTTCTAATTCACCTATTCTCCTCTCTGCCTCTTCAATTTGTGCATTGGATGCCTCCATTTTATTATGCACCTCATTTATAGCATTTTTTAATTCATCACAACTATTTTTAACCTCCATAGTATTTGTAGCAATAGTTTCTCTGATGTCTTCCATGCCTTTTTCAAGCCCAGTGATGAATTTTATGACTATTGTTCTAAATTCTTCTTCAGTTATATTGCTTATATCTGTTTTGAGCAGTTCTTTAGCTGTCATTTCTTCCTGGAATTTCTTTAGAGAAGAGTTCTTCTGTTTCATCATTTTGGTTAGTTTTCTGTCTCTTGTTAGTTTTAAAAGCTTGTTATGCACCCTGTACTTGTGAGTACTGCTGTATTAAAGAAGGCTCTTTGACTGTCCAGGGCCTGTCCATTCAGGAAGTGTTCTTTGAATGGTGTGTCTTGGTCTCTCTTGTTGAGACTTTGGTAATTTTATTTCCCTACTGTAGTGGTAATTGGACTCTTCACCATGTGTTCCTTGGCTTGTTTCTTGAGGTATCCCTGAAAGCACAAAAGGATCCCGAGCTTAAATGAAACTGGAGGCTGTGAGATGATTATTCTTATCCAGATTTCTCACAAATACAAGAAGGTCTATATATACTCAGAGTTCTGTTTTGGTACTCTGGATAGCTCTTATATACCTCCATCACCCTTTCTCACAGTTCTGTTGCTATGAATATTGAGCAGAACCAAAGGTATACTTAGACAGAACAAGTGGTATTATTTATAGCACTTAGGAATCCAAAGAAAGTAGGGAAGTGCAGATAGATTAGCAAACAATATAATTTTATTAGTAGTAAACTATCTAGATTTATTAACAGATAAATCTTCTGAACAGAAGAATCCATTTGCAGTGTTACCCTACCCCCTATGACTTAGTACACTCACAGCCCTTAGTCTCCCAGCTCTGGATTAGAATGCTTACAGTGTGATTTTTATGTAGTCAGCACTATTTCATGACTCCACAAGTTTCTATCTTTGTCCAAAATGATCTAGTCAGAGATCCCCTACAAATGCCAGTCATTAAGTATATCACAATGCTAATTCTTTTGACTGAAGTCTGACTTGATTTGGTAGACAATGACTTCAGTGTATTGAATTTATGGTTCATTTAATGAGTGTTGTAGATGTCAATACATTAGTGTGAACCTGATGCAAGTAATTATTTCATTTCTAATGAGGTGCTCAGGCATCATCCTAGTATGAGATGTAGCACATTGTTCAGTGGGCACAGAATATACCTGTATAATCAGACCTAGGAAACATGTTGGTTCTACATCACAATGATATTAAACCACTTGACTTCTCTGGGGCTTGGTCTCCGTGTTTGCAAAATGAGTATGTTGAACAAAGGCCTTTGCAGCTCTGAACTTTTAGGATTTTATTAGCCATTTCAGAAAATCTCTTTACTTTAGGACATGTGCTTTGTAATGGACATGGATTTGTATGAGCCATTTATTCTGTGACCTGCACTCCCTCCCAAAGCCATGACTCCACGAACTTGCCTAACTACTAAGTGAGGGCACTGACTGCCCATTGTACCAGACTATTTTTTCAAGGATGTTTGTATAGGGAAAAGCCTTGCGATACAGAGATAGTGTCTCCATCTGGAACAAAGGGAAGACATGCTTATTGCCCATTGTAAAAGATTCTATAAGCTTGAGTTCCCTAAACTCAGGGTTCCTTTCCTATAATGCCACCTGCTTCACATGCAGGAGTCATTTGGCCCTCTTCACATTTCCCGTTGAGAATTGGGAGTCTGGAACCAATGCAAAAATGCTGATCCCCTTGTTACTACTATTACTGTGAGCAACACATTGTCCATCATTTCTAATCCAGGAATCTCCTATATTCTACCAGTATCCATGAGACTGTGGCAGGCTAACTTGTTAACCTTTAAGTAGAGTAAAATCTTAGACCCCTCACAGTTCTTGATAACAACCCCAGTCCACATTCACTGTCTTCTTTTCTTAATACCAGAGCACCTAGCCTATGAATAATCTAACTCAAAACACGTTCTTTTATCTAATTGTTTTATATGTTAATTTTATCTCCCAATCAGACTATAAGCACTTGAGGCAGTCACCATGCCAATACTTTTTCTGTCCACCCTATAGCTGCTGGCACAGGGATGGGCACATGATGGGGCTCAGTATGTTTTTTTTAATTGGCATTGGCTACATGCATGTCAGCTGAGCCAAAATACTTCATAGTTTTTACCACTGAACTTCTCAGTTTGGGTGTCTTATTATGGATGAAAACTATAGACTTACTCCCCTAGAAATAGAAGAGCTTTAACGAGAGAGCGAGGTGTTTGTTTTTGAGACATCTAGGATGCAAGGCATAGACATTCCTTAGTCAATTGGATATCATTTGACTAATGTGCCAATTGCAAGGTTATTCTGGGCACCACATTTCCAAAGATATCAGGGTCAGTTTGTTGTACAAGGCTGCTAATAATTATCATGGTTTAGCTACTTAAACTAGAATATAATTTCTGTGTATAATTCAAGAGCCTCAGGAGGGCATATGCCAGCCCACTGACTTCAGCATCAGTGAGAGCTCATTTGACATTTGATACAAATCCCGGAGGAGAATTTGACTCTCTATGAATGCATTCCCTAAAGCCACATACTTGCTGCTTGTATTATTGTAAGTATCCTATTATTATGGCCCATTATACCAGAAAGAAAAATGTCTATATATACATTTCATTTGGCTTATCATTGTTTCCAATAGTCTGGATTATTCAATTAGTCTCAGTTCAATTTTCTCTAAGGGAATATAGAGACACAACAGGCTTCCTGCTATTAGTGCTAAAACATTAGGACTCTTTCTTATAGCTCTGGCTCTGAAAATGTACCCCCTATTCCCATAATAAAATTTACATCTCTGTCTCTCTCTCTCTTTCTCTCTTTGCAGCTATTGGGACTGCAACACACTCTCAGTTCAGTCTTCCTAAGTACAACTGATACTACTTTATAGCTGTGACATGGTTATCAGTTTCTAACTTTAGCTTTGCATATCTGGCATTTTCTAACTTTAGTTGTGTAAATTCAGGCCATTCTTCTCACTTAGAAACAGTTCCTGCTATTTGAATTTGGGTATGCTGCCACCAAGTGGTTGCCAGTTTTTTGATTCACATGGTCTCACAATTCAAACTGTAGGCTGTATTGTTTTTATTGTTGTTGATTGTAGTGTATATGTTAGGATTAGGGTACTGTGATGACTATGAATAGGTGAATATATCAGGTATCAAAGGAAGTTGGGAGGAAATCTTCATGAAGCAGCAAAAAGATAGTGAAGAACAAAAAAAATGGGCCATACCTTGAGGAAAGAGGGTCTGAACTTCAGAGAATGAGATCAGGAACAGAAAAGTTGTGGGGTAAAGGGGACAAGGAAATAATAGGACAAAAAAGAAAATGACCCAGAGTTAAGGGAATTTGATCACTGAACCAATTTGTATCTTTTGTTGCTGCACTTTTCTGTGGTTCTTATGATTGTTGGGCAGTCTGAATTGCAAGATAGATGTAATATATTGTGCAGAATTGTGTCTTGTACACCTTTGTACCCCGTTTAATGTCTAGCATATTGCTGGGCACATAGTTGATTCTTTAATAAAGTTCTGTTGAATGTGTAACCCAAACTTGGAGGTATTGAAACAATATATAATGGAGGTGCTGTGTGCTGGCTTGAAGCGTATGGGCAGCTCCTGATAAGCAAGTCTTGATATCCTGCCTCTATCATTAAGCTGAGGCCCTACACAACTCCTATAATCAATCTTCTATATAATTATAACCTTTTCTAAATCTTCTGAGTAAGGTGCCTATATGCCTTCTTTTTTTTTTTTCTTAAAAAAAAAAATCTCAGATCCAAAGCCCTTGAAGTCCTTCACATGTCTGAACCAGTCTGGGTGGCCAGAAACAGATGATATATGTAAACTCTTGCTTGGAGGATGTAAGTTCTAGAACTTCTTCCATTCATAAGATGTGCAGAGTATGACTATATAGAGCATACAAAGAAAAAAAATGCATACAAAGAAAAAAACTGAGGATCATTCCAAGTAGGATATTTGTTGGAATTAACACACTGGTTAGACACAGTTCTTCTCCAGAAGGGGGTTTATCCCTGCATCATAATATGTATGTCATATTGTCTTTGGTCTTGGCCAGTATATGACCACTTAACTGATTTTTTAAAGATATAAATGCCTGGATCTTACCTGTTACTCAAATAATTCATGCAAATCTGGTGAGATTGTCTCCAATGCTTCCCTTAATGTGGAAATTAGATCCTTGAGGTCAATAGTTCTAGGGAGCAGATATAATGACCTATTTGGCACCAGAAACCTCCATATTTCTTAGTACAGAATTCCTCAACCAGAGGTCCATGTGGAACAGTATAGTATGGTGAATAACAAAACAGATTTTGGAGTCAGAGATACCTGCCCTCAAACTTTACCTCTACCTTATAGGAACTGTTTGAGATCAGACAAGTCACTTAACCTCTCTGTGCCTAGGGTTCTTAACCTATAAAATGGGGTTCTATTAACTATCTTATATGGCTGTTATGAAGGTTAAGGAAATGGCAAAACACATGTAGTGGGCTTAAAAGTTTTTATAATATAGTAAGCATACAATCTCTGGTAACTGTTATATATATTTATTTCTAGAATATAAACTTTAGAAAGTGATGGCCCTGGATAGCATCTTTTCTTGCTCACCACTACATCGTTGTCCTCAGCTTCTGAGACTTGTGCTGGTTTCCTGGGCACAGAGACTCAGACCGTCTCCTGGCCCATAGAGTGCTGAATAAGTGAGAGTTTGTAAGCTAAGTAGGATGTCATTTTGAGTCACCATTGCTCTAATTTTTTTGGACATTTCTGAAGAACAATCGGATTCCCTTCAGTTTTAATTTCCCTCCCTTCCCAGATAAATTTTCCAAATGTCTACTTCCTATTTCCTCGATCAAGGCCAGAGTTGAAGAAAACTGGCCTTCAATCTTCAACCAGGCTGAGAGCACCATTTGGGCTCAAGAGCAAATTGTATTGGAAAAGCAGCAGAAGCACTGAAATGAATTGTCATGAAATGAGGCTTCAGATGAAAGCACAAGGCAGAGCCTGATCCTAATTGGCAGTGGAGTTACTAAGGTAAGAGGCCAATTCCAAATGCCTCATTGCAGAACTTTTGTAATATGCATTCCGCCTCCCTGCAGTCACCTCTTTTCATCCACAGAAGGCCTTTGGAAGATGATGATCACTGGGTAAAGGTAACACTGAGTTATTTGACATAAAAAGAAACACCCTAACCCATAAACAACGTGCAGATATGGAAAATTTCTAAACTATTGTACAGTCTGAAATGTTCCCTGTGGCAGGGTGAATAATGGTACCCCAAATATTTTCATGTCCTAAAGGAACCTTGCAGATATGATTAAGTTAAGGATATTCATATGGGAAGATTATTCTGTATTATCTAGATGGGCCCAATGTAATCACAAGGGTCCTAATAAGAGGGACTCAGGAGGAGACAGAGGCAGAGGAGAAGGTGATGTTATGACAGAAGCAGAGATTAGAGTGATGTACATTAAAGATGGAAGAATCAGGGAGAGGGCAAGATGGCGGAGAAGTAAGGAGCTCCGTACTTGCACTCGCGCCCATACATCACACAGAAAAGATCTGAAGACATTGGAAACCTTACAAAACCTGAGAGATTGGGAGAAAAAAGACGCAGAATCCACTGAGAGAGCCTTCTAAC
>NW_024081015.1:0-77983 GCF_003009895.1 Hyaena hyaena
CAGCCTTGACTCAGACCATAGGAATGTTTCTTTTTACTTTTTGATTAGCTGATCTGAGGGCGGGCCGAGGATGGCTTTAGCCTTGAACAGTTTGAGGCTTTTCCTGGGACTGGGACTGGGGCTACGTGCAGCCCGGCGTTGCTCTTAATGGAGGACTTAATTTTTTTGCTCTTCAAAAGCAGGATTGGAAAGAGCCTCCCCCAGCCTAGCAGGGAGCTCCAGAGCAGAGAGTGCGCACGGATGCCTTAGGTCACTGTGCTCTGTGGATGGCGAGGCGGGAGGGGGTGGCTGTCTGGGAAGAGCAGGCCCTCAACTCACATGATTCTGAAGGTGCTACCTCTAGAGGCTGTCGCTCACTGCATTCCACACAGCTGAATGGCAAGTTTTTTCTTGAGGGGAGGTCTAAGTGATACATGCCTAAGGCTACCACAGAGGGGAAACCGAGGCATGGAAACTGAATGGAGAGGGAGAGCACCTGTTCTGGGAAGACTTAAGAGCAGACTTAAGTCTTCTACTCTGAGAGAAAGCCTCATTTGGGCACAAAAAGGGATGACTCAAGAAAGGAACTCCTTTCCTCAAAATCCCAAAGGTCAGTTCAGTCCAGGGGTCAAGAGTCTGTCATTGTGCAACCTGGGTTGCGGGTCATCGTGCAGTGATTCTGGGAGACTCTAGAGGGGAGGACTCCCCATTTACTCTTTCACAGCAGCCACAATCTCTTGGTCAAATGCTTACTGCAACGTCTTTGTGTGTGTGCGCATGTGAGTGTGTCTGTGTATAAGGGCATGCAAGTGTGTATCCTTGTGGATGGGCATACCTGCTCCCAGGGGCATGTCTCAGAGCACAGCTTGGCCAGCATGAGGTGGGAGGTGGAGTTAGGGGCAAGGTTCTGGGTAACTAGGGGCAGAGAGGGAATGAGTCTCAGGAGGGTGCTCAGGACTACAGTAGCAGGCTGTCTCTCCAAGCTCACTCCTAGGGCAGAGGACCCCCATAGGTGTCAGAGCACTCCCACCCCAGGAAGAGCTCAGACTAACCCCACAGGAGATCTAAATTTACACACTCACCTCCCCCCCTCCCAGCCCTGTGTTCCTGTAAATCAGTGTGCAGCTGACCTTGGGCAGAGTTCCTGGAAAAGTAAGATAATGTGGGTGGGACAAAACAGACAGGGGAAATAAGTAAATAACATAATCGATGCCACGAGAGAATAGCGTGTGTGTTAAAAATTTAAGGGTATTCACTGAAAAATAAATAGAGCTTCTATGTAAGTCCTAAACAGCAAGGAGGAAGGAAAAATGAAACAAAGAAAACTCTACCAATTCGATAAAGAATTGTATGTGTGGGGAGGGAGTGGTAGAGACAAGAATCCGTGGTAAATAAATACATAGACTCACATATCAGGAATAAAGTGGAACATTAATCCCCATTGTTCATGTGAATGAAGGAGAATTAAGATGGAAAATGTTAGAGAAAGAATTCATTTTATTAGAATTTTCAGTCTATTGAGATGTTTGGGATTATTATAGGAGAATTCTAAAACCTTTAAGGAACAGATGATTTTTATGTAATCAAACTGCTCAAAAGCCACAAAGAAGACAGAATGTTTTCCAAGATATTTTATGAGGTCTTATAATGCTGATATTAAAACAAGGCATGGAGAGCACAAGTGAAGAAGACTGTAGTTCGTTTTAACTTAATGGATATTAATAAATATGTAATTTTATGAATTATTTTAATATACCAATTTAATGTTTAATTCATGTTCATATATCAACACAGAAGCAAAACTTGGGACAAGGGAGACAAAGCACGGCTGTCATGGTGGGGACCCGTCCGGATAGGTCTGTCGTACCTCAGACAGGACACTGCAGGCCATCGCCTGCTGAGGTGAAGGCACGTGGGCCCAGCAGGTATTTCTGTCGAGGCAAGTTTACCTCACTTGCAAGCTCCAGGTGGGAGCTGAGACAGGGAGAGAACACCCTGGCCATTGATATGGAGGCTGCTGTTTCCAGAAGGGGATGGGCCCAACGTTGGGTTGTCATGGGCAGAGAAGACAGAGCACAACCCAGGCCTGGAAAAAGTCAGGCACACCCATTATCCTGGTCCTTGAAGGGCTGGGGTGAAAGCATCTGGCTGACTTCCTCTTCACCATCAACAGGACCTAGGGTCTGACCTGGGCCCTTTGCAGCAGCCACCGTGTGACTTCCAGACTGCAGGGTGGGCTCCAGGACTGGGGCTGTGGTTGAAGATTGGGCAGACAGAGCAAGGGACCCGGGCAAGGTGAGGAGAGCTTGTCTATGGTCCCTCTTCTGGTCCACAGCCACAGAAGTCTAGCAAAGAGCCCTCTGTGATCTCTACAGCCTAACTATCCCCACAGATGTATGGCCATACTCCTTAAATGCATCTTAATATCATCTTATTACTATGATTATTATCAGAACATCAACCCAGGCTCTGTCCTCTGATTTTTCTGAACATGCGGTGAGGGTGGGGGGACCCTTCCTGTGGAAACAACTATTTAAGGGTTCCCAGGACTTTGTGAAAGGGGCAGAGACCCTGTTGGCTGCCCACAGGCTATGAAGGAGCCTGCTGCCCGGCTGCTGGGCAGGGACCGCGGTCTGCAATCTACAGTCTGGCGTGCCCAGGCTAGGGCCTCACTGGAGCCAGAAGCCCTGGATTCCCTTCCCTGCCTTCCCTTTCACATGGGTGGGACTTTCAGTTCACACACCCAGGTACAAGAAATACAGCTTGTCTTTACTGTTTTAGAATTACAGTTAATATCGACTGTAAACCCTCATCACACCAGGTTGGCAGACAATACGACCTCCCACTTTCTTGGATTCCCGAGGGGCTTGTGCTGGGAAAGTATCAAGGAGCCCCTTCCTCCTATTCCAGGCTTGGGCCTCACTGATTGATGCCAAGACTCTCAGTCCAGCCTTCATGGTGCAGAGGCTTTGGGGCTGGAGTATCTTGGTGGGGTCCGGGGTCTTGCGTCCAGGGTCCAGCCTCCCAGTACAGACCACAGTCCCCTTCTCAAGGTGGGGAGCCAGTGGGTGAAGGCAGGGAGTTCAGAGCTGTTCAAGCAAGGCAGTCTCGGGGAATCTCAGGGAGGTCCTCCCCTTCTCCTCCTCCTGCCAGGGTCAGCCCCCTCCTAGCTGTAACCTTGCTTGGTGGGGGAGAGATCTTGCCCAAGAGAAGACTCCTTTCCAGAAATGAAAACAGGGAACCCCAGGTCATGATCTCCTTGCCAAGGGGGGCCCCACTCCGTGTCTGCCAAGCTGGACCAGCACGGCTGAGGGGACCATTCTGAGGAGGGAAAGTAGCTCTTGCAGAAACAGTTCTTCTTCTTTGGAGGAAACCTAGAGAAGGTAGCCCTCAGCATGGAGAGAACAGGCTTGGGGGGCTGCAGAGGGGTGGTGACTGGCAACCCCACTATGGAGGTATACCTGTGGAGTGGGACCCCTGCATAGGGCCAGGAACCGGGCCAGGGAGAAGCTCTCTGGAGAAGAGAGGTGGGAAGTAGAGGGTGGAGGAAGCAGAGATGTGGGGTGAGGGGAGGGGGCAGAGGAAGGAAATTTGGGAGTGAGGGAGGAAAGGAATGAGCAAGGCCAGAGGGCAAAACCAAATGCAGGAGCCAGGGGGATGTCTCCCCAGGGAAAGTTCTCTGGCAAGCCCCTCTCTGCTCCGCTCTTTCTTTCCTGGGTCAGTTAATCTTCATCTCATCCCTTTCCTGCTCAGGACAGTAGCTTCCTCATAACTTCTGGCTTCCTCCTAGTCCCCCATTCTCCAATCTCAGCAACAAGGTTGGTGATTATTATCTTTTAATTTATTAAGAAGGGCTACAAAATATACAACATGGATAAAATAATATAATGAACACCCTTGTTTCCAAATCACTTAGTTCATTCCCTGTGTCCCCACTTCAACCTCAATATTTGGAGGCAATTTTTATCTGTGAATATCTCACTTTATCTCCAAAGGATAAAGAGATAAAGAAAAGAAAATGACCGCCATAGCATTATCACACAATATCATTTTCCATCCAAGGCTCCATTCCTTAATAACGGTAAATATTCCGGTTGTTAAAATTTTTCATTCTTTGCCTTAGAACTGCTTTAGAAAACCCCTTGTTTGTTTAAATCAGGTTCACACACGGGAATTTAATACAGAGGTGCCCTGCATGTCTCTTCGCCCTGTAAACTTTCTTTTGAAGAAGCTGGGTTGGTCTTATGTGCTAGTTTCCTGTTTGTATCTCTGAGGTGTTGTTTAACCTCTCTCTCCAAGGCTGATTATTTTAAAATACATTTTAAAATGTAAGTGAGATCTGGGGCACCTGGGTGGCTCAGTCAGTTAAGTGTCTGACTTCTGCTCGGGTCATGATCTCTAGGTTTGTGAGTTTGAGCCCCATGTGCTGACAGCTCAGAGCCTAGAGCCTGCTTTCAGATTCTGTGTCTTGTCTCTGCCCCTACCCCACTCGCGCGCGTGCTCTCTCTCTCACACACAAATAAGTATAGATTTAAAAAAATTGTTTTTAAAAAACATAACTGAGACCTGTCGCTCTTCAGTTCAAGTGCCTGTAGACCCTGAGTAAGGGCTCCAATGGATCCTTGCCCCCTTGCCCTCTAGTCTTGTCTTCTGTCACATTGGACTCCTTGCCTTTCCAAGAACTCATTGCTGGCCAACTCTTGCTTTTTGGTCTTTGCACTGGCTGTTCCCTCTGCTGGCAATGCTCTCCTTCAGGTATCTGTACTGAATACTGCAAACTCCTGGCCCCTCACCCACATCTACACTCACCTCCATGCACTTACCACCTTCTCAGCTGCCATGCCCTTAAATATTCCTTAATCTATTTTATTACATTTTATTGTCTCTCTCTCCCTGCTGGAACAGAAGCTGCCCAAGGGCAGGGATTTTCAGGTGCTTTGTTTCCAACCTATCTGAAGTCCGTGAAGTCCCCGGAATGGTGTCCGGCACTCGGTAAATCTTCTATTTATACTTACAGAATGAATGAATGAATGCTTCTTCCCCAAACCCATAGCAACTGCTGTCCTTTGTGTTCCAGGTTCCTTTTTTTTGTTTTTACGTTTATTTATTGTTTTTGAGAGACCAAGCTAGCAGAGGAGGGGCAGAGAGAGAGAGAGAGAGAAAGGGAGACAGAGAATCCCAAGCAGGCTTTGTGCACTGTCAAGCTTGGGGCCCGATGAGGGCTCCAACCCATAAACCGTGAGATCATGACCTGAGCCAAAACCAAGAGTCTGACACATAACTGACTCAACTGCCCAGGTGCCCCTATGTCCCAGTTTTAATGCGGCCCTCTCCCAGCTCTGAAGGAAACCTTTCTTTCCCCTCCTTATCCTGGCCTTGGAGGCTGGTCTCACCCCACCCAAGCCTTCCAGACAGAATACCATTCTTTTCATGCCTCCATGCCTTCGCCTGGGCTGCTCCTCCTGCCAGGAATCGTGTCCTCCACACATTGCTCAGGGGTGACTTTGTCCTGCTTTTGAGTTTGAATTGATGTCAGTCGCCCCCCTCTGGGAAGACTTCTTGGGGCCTCTGCTTGGGATGATATGCCAAGAGTGGGTGCCAGTGAAAGTTGGTAAGCAAGAGAATGGAGCTCCTCTAGGCCTTTCCAGCTTAGACCTATTCCTGACTCTAGGCTGGATCTGACCGTTGACCACAGGCTGATCCCTAACCATGAACCAGGGCCTCCACCCAGAATTAACCATGACCACAGACTGATCCCTCCCCCAGTCTGATCCCTTACCCTTATCATGGGTCTTGACCCAAACTAACCTTTGATACTGATCATGGGCCCCAGCCCAGAGTGACCCATGACCCCAGGATGGTGTGTACCTGTTTATAGGCCTCAGTACAGCCTAATTTCTGACCCCAGGCTGACCCCTGGCTTTGATTCCAGCCCCAAGCCACACTGCTTGCCAGCGGGAGTGTGTGGCTGGCTACTGGGAGGCAGACTGTGAGTTTCTGAGTTCACAGGCCCTAGATGGGAGCCCCTGGGCCCCTGGGGGCAGTTCTCATATCTGCTTTTCCTCTTCCCATGCCTTCTCTCTGTCTCCCAACCCAGTGGGAGATGCCAGGCATTAGGGAAGGGGAAGAACTAGCTGGACAAGCCATGCCTCTATTTGCACAGGTCAAGGTAAAAATAGCCTCAGCTACACAATCCTCTCTCACTTCCTCCTTATCCTGGATCCTACCCAGGCCCTAGTCACTTGCCAGTTGTATCTGCTCCTAGGCCTCTTCTAGCCTGGGATGGGTCAGGGCTCCAGATAGCTTCAGTAACTCTGCTGCAGCCAAAGTAAACCCTGACACCTGCTGCCACCTCTGGGAAGCCACCCTGGTTTGACTATTACCTTTCTTGCTTTAGTGGCTCCAGATGTCAGGTTATCTCCCCCTTGAGGTAGATGCAACCTGTCTATCCTCTGCCTTGAAAGGGGAGGGTCTGTCTGTTGGCCATCTGGATGTCCTCTTTGGAGAAGTGTCTGTTCATATCTTCTGCCTATTTCTTCACTGGATTGTTTGTTTTTCGGGTGTATGGCCAGAGACACATGAAATCATTCTCAGCATCCTTCCTCATCAGGGAAATACAAATCAAAACCACACTGAGATACCACCTCATACCAGTCAGAGTGGCTAAAATGAGTAAATCAGAGGACTCTAGATGCTGGCCAGGATGTGGAGAAATGGGCATCCTCCTACACTGTTGATGGGAATGTAAACTGGTGCAGTGCCTCTGGAAAACAGTGTGTGGAGGTTCCCCAAAAAATTAACACTAGAGCTCCCTTATGACCCAGCAATAGCACTGCTAGGAATTTACCCAAGGGATACAGGAGTGTTGATGCACAGGGGCAGATGTACCCAATGTCCATAGCAGCACTCTCAACAATAGCCAAAACATGGAATTAGCCTAAGTGTCCATCAACGGACTAATGGATCAAGAAGATGTGGTTTCACTATATGATGGAATACTACATGGCAATCAGAAAGGATGACGTCTGGCCATGTGTAGCAACATGGATGGAACCTGAGGGTTTTATGCTGAGCGAAATAAGTCAGGCAGAGAAGGACAGTTACCATATGTTTGCATGTATAGGAGGATTAGGAGGAACTTAATGGAGGACTGTGGGGTAGAAGAAGGGGGAAAAAGGGGGTGGGGGGAGAGTGAGAGATATAACCATGAGATTCTTGAATGTTGAGAACAAACTGAGGACTGATGGGTATGGGGTGGAGGAGAAGGGAGATGACAGGCATGGAGGAGGTCACATGGGATGAGCACTGGGTGTTATATGGAAACCAACTTGACAATAAACTTAGTGAAACAACCGGGTAACTGAATGTGGCATTCCGCACAGTGTTGTTTCACAGAGCTGAGTCTCCGGCACTTCCCGCTTAGGTCTTCGCATGTGTGTTCTAACACTACAGGTATAGTGAAACAAGACCGGAGTTGAATGAGGCGATCCCCACAGTCTTCAAGCACCGAGTTGAGTATGGAGCGCTTCACTGAACCTTCCATGCATGTTGTTTGCCAACAGTACCCACGTGTTGAAACGACCTGGTCACTGAACGCTGCTTTCCGCAGAGTATGGTTTTTCAGATTCCGCCATTCGCACACTGGTCTCAACTGTATTCTGACAGTAGGAACGAGAGAATCATGACTTTAGTTGAAAGAAGCCCTCTCCACAGTGTTCCTTCCCAGAGTTGAGTATATAACCCTTCATTTATTCTTCTAACCACGAGTCTTCAAACCTCGCTAATGTAGAGAAACAACCAGGTAACTGAACGCTGCATTCCGCACGGTTTTATTTCACAGCGTTCAGCCTTCTGCACTTCTTCATCGCTCTCCGTATGTGTATTCTGACACTACTAGCGCAGTGAAACAAGACCTCAGTTGAATGGGGCGTGCCCCACAGTGTTTGTGCCCTGAGTTGAGTATGGAACACTTAACTGAAGCTTCTATGCGTGTGTTTTCCAAGAGTACCAACGTAGTGAAACGACCAGGTCATTGAATGCTGCATTCCACAGAGTGTGGTTTCTCAGATTAAGCACAGGGCACTTCCAATCATTCATCTCCACGACTGTATTCCAACACTACGAACACAGCGAATCATGACCATTAGTCGAATGAGGCCTGCTCCACAGTGTTCCTTCACGGAGCTGAGCATGAAAGGCTTAGCTGATTCATCCACGCCTGAGTCTTCAGACATCGCTGATGCAGTGAAACAACCAGGCGATGGAATGCTGCCTTCCACACAGTGCTATTTCACAGAGTTGAGCCTTCTGCACTTCCCTCATAGGTCTCTGCTTGTGAATTCTAACACTACCAGCACAGTGAAACAAGACTTTAGTTGAATGTGGCATTCCCCACAGTGTTCCTTCACGGAACGGTGTATAGAACACTTAGGTTATGTTTCCACTCATGAGTCTTCAAACCTCGCTAACGTAGAGAAACAACCAGGTAACTGAATGCTGCATTCCGCAGTGTCGTTTCAGTTTTTAGCCTCTACCCTTCCATAGGTCTTCACATAGGTCTCCGCATGTGTATTCTAGCACTGCTAGCATAGTGAAACAAGACCTTAGTGGAAAGAGGAGTTGTGCATGGGGTTCATGCACCGTTTTGAGTATGTTACATTTAGCTGAAGGTTTCAGGCATGTGTTCTGCAAGAGTACCAACGTACTGAAACGACCTGGTCATTGAATGCTGCATTCCGCATAGTGTGGTTTCTCAGACTGAGCACAGGGCACTCCCACACTGGTCTCCACAACTGTATTCTAACACTACGTACACAGTGAATCATCACCTTAGTTGAAAGAAGCCTGCCCCACAGTGTTCATTCACAGCGTTGTTGTCTATAACAGCTTATTTTTCCACGCATGAGTCTTCAGACACCTCTAACGTAGTGAAACAGCTAGGTAAATGAATACTGCATTCCTAACAGTGTCATGTCACAGATTTGAGTCTGCACTTCCCTCATAGATCGCCGCGTGTGTATTAGAACACTACTAGCATCGTGAAACAAGACCTCAGTTGAATGAAGCCTTCCACACAGTGTTCATGCACCGTGTGAGTATGTAAAATTTAACTGAGGCTTCCATGCCTGTTGTTCTCCAAGAGTACCAACGTAGTGAAACGACCTGTTCATTGAGCGCTGCATTCCACATAGTATGGTGTCTCAAGGTTGAGCACAGGGCACTTCCCACACTGGTCTCCACAACTGTATTCTAACACCACGAATGAAGGAATGATGACCTTATGTGAATGAGGACTGCTCCACAGTGTTCCTTCAGAGAGATGGGTATGGAACACTTAGCTTACTTTTCCACGCGTGAGGCTTCAAGCATCGCTTAGCAAATCAACCAGGTAACTGAATGCTGCCTTCCACACAGTGTTATTTCACAGAAGTGAGCCTTCTGCACTTCCCTCATAGGACTCCGCATGTGAATTCTAACACTACCAGCACAGTGAAACGAGACTTTAGTTGAATGTGGCATTCCCCACAGTGTTCCTTCACGGAATGGTGTATAGAACACTTAGGTTACGCTTCCACGCATGAGTCTTCAAACCTCGCTAACGTAGAGAAACAACCAGGTAACTGAATGCTGCATTCAGCATAGTGTCATTTCAGTTTTTAACCTCTGCACTTCCCACATAGGTCTCCGCATGTGAATTCTAACACTACCAGCACAGTGAAACAGGGCTTTAGTTGAATTTGGCTTTCCTCATAGTGTTCCTTCACGGAGCGGTGTATAGAACACTTAGGTTACGTTTCCACGCATGAGTCATCAGACCACGCTAACAGAGCGTAACAGTGTCATTTCAGTGTTTAGCCTCTGCCCTTCCCACATAGGTCTCTGCGTGTGCATTCTAACACTGCTAGCATAGTGAAACAAGACCTTATTTGAAAGAGGAGTTGCCCACAGCGTTCTTGCACCGTTCTGAGTATGTTACATTTAGCTGAAGCTTTCAGGCATTTGTTCTCCAAGAGAACCAACGTTGTGAAATGACCTGGTCATTGAGTGCTGCATCCCGCATAGTTTGGTGTCTCAGACTGAGCACAGGGCACGCCCCACACTGGTCTCCAAAACTGTATTCTAATACTACGTACACAGTGAATCATCACGTTAGTTGAAAGAAGCCTGACTCACAGTGTTCCTTCATAGCGTTGTTGTCTAAAACAGCTTATTTTTCCACGCATGAGTCTTCAGACACCTCTAACGTAGTGAAACAGCTAGGTAAATGAATGCTGCATTCCGAACAGGGTCGTGTCACAGATTTGAGCTTCTGCACTTCCCTCATAGATCACCACATGTGTATTAGAACACTACTAGCATCGTGAAACAAGACCTCTGTTGAATGAACCCCTCCACACAGTGTTCATGCACCACGTGAGTATGTAAAATTTAACTGAGGCTTCCATTGCTGTTACCCACGGGGTTCATGCACCGTTTTGAGTATGTTACATTTAGCTGAAGCTAAATGTGTGAGTATGTAAAATTTAACTGAGGCTTCCATGCCTGTTGTTCTCCAAGAGTACCAACGTAGTGAAACGACCTGTTCATTGAGCGCTGCATTCCGCATAGTTTGGTGTCTCAAGGTTGAGCACAGGGCACTTCCCACACTGGTCTCCACAACTGTATTCTAACACCACGAACAAGGGAATGATGTCCTTATGTGAATGAGGCCAGCCCCACAGTGTTCCTTCAGAGAGATGGGTATGGAACACTTAGGTTACTTTACCATCCGTGAGTCTTCAAGCATTGCTTAGGGAAACAACCAGGTAACTGAATGCTGCCTTCCACACAGTGTTGTTTTACAGATCTGAGTCTCCGGCACTTCCCGCTTAGGTCTTCGCATGTGTGTTCTAACACTACAGGTATAGCGAAACAAGACCGGAGTTGAATGAGGCGATCCCCACAGTCTTCACGCACCGAGTTGAGGATGGAACGCTTCACTGAACCTTCCATGCATGTTGTTTGCCAACAGTACCCACGTGTTGAAACGACCTGGTCACTGAACACTACTTTCCACAGAGTGTGGTTTCTCAGATTCTGCCATTCGCTGAATGCCTTTCGCACACTGGTCTCCACAACTGTATTTTAACAGTAGGAACGAGAGAATCATGACTTTAGTTGAAAGAAGCCCGCCCCACAGTGTTCCTTCCCAGAGTTGAGCATATAACCCTTCGTTTATTCTTCTACGCACGAGTATTCAAAGCTCGCTAAAGTAGAGAAACAACCAGGTAATTGAACGTTGCGTTCCGCACGGTTTTATTTCACAGCATTCAGCCTTCTGCACTTCCCTCATCACTCTCCACATGTGTATGTTAATACTTCTAGTGCATCTGTTTTCAGTCACTATCTACTTAGTTAAAATTGACGGTAGTTGAATGAGGGGCTCCCCACAGTGTTCTTTCTCACAGTTGAGTATATCACACTGAGCTTATAGTTCCATGCATATGTTTTCAAACATTACTATATTAGTGAAACAATGTGGTAACTGAATGCTGCATTCAGCACAAAGCTGTTTTCCAGAGTTTAGCACCCCGCACTTCCTTCATTCGTCTCAACATCTGTTTTCAGTCACTATGTACCTAGTGAAAGATGAGGTAGTTGAAAGAGGGGTTCCCCACAGGGTTCTTTTTCGGGGTAGAGTATATCACACTGAGGTCATACTGACATGTATGTATTTTCAAACATTACTATCTGAGTGAATCAATATGGTAACTGAATGCCGCAATTCATCCAGTGGCCTTTCCCAGTTTCGAGCACCATGTCCTTCCTTCATTGGTCTCACCATCTGTTTTCAGTCACTACCTAGGGAAAGATGAGGGTTCTTGAATGAGGGGTTCCCCAGAGCATTCTTTCTTGGATGTGATTATATCAACCGAGCTTATACTGCCAAGTGTGTGTTTTCAAACATTATTAACATAGTGAAACAATATGGTAACTGAATGCTGCTTTCAGCATAGGGCTGTTTCCCAGAGTATAGCACCCCGCACTTCCCTAGTTGTTCTCAGCATCAGTTTTCAGTCATTATCTACGTAGTGAAACTGGCAGTAGTTGAATGAGGGGTTCCCCACACTGTTCTTTCTCGGAGTTGAGTATATCTAACTGAGCTTATACTGCCATGCATGTATTTTCATATATTGCTATCTGAGTGAATCAATACGGTAACTGATGCTGATATTCGAACAGTGTTGTTTTCAGAATCGAGCACGCTGCCCTTCCTTCGTTATTCCAAAATCTGTTATCAGTACTATCTACATAGTGAAGGAGGAAGGTAGTTGAAGGAGGGTTTCCCCACAGTGTTCTTTCTGTGAGTTGAGTATATCACACTGAGCTTATGCTGCCATCATGTGTTTTCAAACATTACTTACATTGTGAAACAATATGGTAACTCAATACAGCATTCACCACAGTGCTTTTCCCAGAGTCGTGTACTGCACCCTTCATTCAATGGTCTCAGCATCTGATTTCAGTCACTATCTGCCTAGTGAAAACTGATGGTAGTTGAACGAGGATTCCCCACAGTGTTCTTTCTCAGAGTTGAGTATATCCACCTAGGCTTATACTGCCATGGATGTGTTTTTCAAACATTACTAACTTCGTGGAACAATATAGTAACTGAATGCAGCATTCAGCCCAGTGTTGTTTCCCAGATTTGAGCACTCTTCACTTCCTTCATTGATCTCAGTATCTGTTCTCAGTCACTATCTACCTAGTGAAAGATGACGGTAGTTGAATGAGGAGTTCCAGACAGTGGTCTTTCTCAGATTGCATATGACACACTGACCTTATACTTTCTTGCATGTGTTTTCAAACATTACTAACTTAGCAAAAATATGGTCACTGATTGCTGCATTCCGCACAGTGTTGTTTCTCAGAGTCAAGCACCCAGCCCTTCTTTCAGTAGTCTCAGCATCATTTTTCAGTCCCTATCTACCAAGTGAAAACTGACGATGGTTGAATGAGGGGTTCTGCACAGGGTTCTTTCTCAGAGTTGAGTATATCACACTGAGTTTATAGTGCCATCATGTGTTTACAGACATTACTAACATAGTGAAACAATATGGTTACTGAATACTCATTCAGCACAGTGCTGTTTCCCAGTGTCCATCCCTCTGCACTTCCTTAATTGTTCTCAGCATCTGTTTTCAGTCACTATCTACCTAGTGAAAGATGATGGTAGTTGAATGAGGGGTTCCCCATTGTGTTCTTTCTCGGAGTTAAGTATATCACTCTGAGATTATACTTCCATGGAAGTATTTTCAAACATTACTAACTTCGTGAAACAATATGGTCACTGAATACTGCATTCTGCACAGTGTTGTTTCCCAGGGTCGGGAACCCTACACTTCCTTCATTGTGTTAGCATCTGTTTTCAGTCACTATCTACCTGGTGAAAATTGACGGTAGTTGAATGAGGACTTCCCCAAGTGATTGTTCTCAGATATGAGTATATCACACTGAACTTATATTCCATGCTTGTGTTTTCAAACATTACTAATTTAATGAAACAATAAGGTAAATGAATGCTGCATTCAGCACAGTGCTTTTTCTCAAAGTTTAGCACCCCCCATTTCTTTCATTCATCTCAGCTACTGTTTTTAGTCACTATCTACTTAGTGAAAGATGACGTTAGTTGAATGAGAGGTTCCCCAAAGTGTTCTTTCTCGGAGTTGAGTAAATCACTCTGAGGTCATACTACATGCGTGTGTTTTCAAACATTACTATCTTAGTGAAACAATATGGTAACTGAATGATGCAATTCGAACAGTGTCGTTTCCCATTTTCGAGCACCATGTGCTTCTTCATTGGTCTCAGCATCTGTTTTCAGTCACTATCTACCTAGAGAAAAATGATGGTGGTTGAATGACAGGTTCACTGCAGTGTTCTTTCTCGGAGTTGAGTATATCACACTGAGCATACACTTCCAGGGATGTGTTTTCAAACACTACTAAGGAAGGAAACAATATGGTAACTGAATGCTGCATTCCACACAGTGTAGTTTCCCAGAGTCGAGCACCGTGCATTTTTTTCATTGGTGTCAGCGTCTGTTTTCAGTCACTATCTACCTAGTGAAAGATGACGTTACTTAAAGAGTGGCTCATCACAGTGCTCTTTCTTGAGCTGAGTATATCCCACTGAGGTTATACTGACATCCTGTGATTTCAAACATTACTTACATTGTGAAACAATATGGTAGCTGAATACAGCATTCACCACAGTGCTTTTACCAGAGTCGAGCACCACGCCCTTCATTCATTGGTCTCGGCATCTGATTTCAGTCACATATCTACCTGGTGAAATTTGATGGTAGTTGAATGAGGGATTCCCCAAAGTGTTTTCCTCAGAACTGAGTATATCACACTGAGCTTATACTGCCATGCATGTGTTTTCAAACATTACTAACTTCGTGGAACAATATGGTAACTGAATGCTGCATTCAGCACAGTATTATTTCCCAGGTTCGAGCACTCTGCACTTCCTTCATTGGTCTCAGTATCTGTTCTCAGTCAGTATCTACCTAGTGAAAGGTGACGGTACTTGAATGAGGGGTTCCCCACAGTGTTCTTTATCGGAGTTGAGTATGTCACAATGAGTTTATACTGCCATGCACGTGTTTTCAAACATTACTACTGTAGTGAAACAATATGATAACTGAATGCTGCAATTCGACCAGTGTTGTTTCCCAGTGTCGAGAATGCCGCACTTCTTCATTGGTCCTATCATCTGTACAGTCACAATTTACTTAATGAAAGATGACGATATTGGAATGAGGGGTTCCAGTGTCTTCTTTCTCGGAGTTTGAGCATTTCACTCTGAGTTTATACTTCTGAGTTTATGCTTGTGTTTTCACACATTAGTAACTTATGGGGTGCCTGAGTGGCTTAGTCGGTTTCGTGTCCGACTTTCGTTTAAGTCATGATCTCACGGTTCGTGGGTTTGAGCCCCGCGTCGGGCTCTGAGCTGATAGCCAGCTCAGAGCCTGCAACCTGTTTCCAAATCTGTGTCTCCCTCTCTCTCTGATCCTCCCCTGCTCACTCTGTCTCTCTCTCTCCTAGAAATAAATAAAACATTAAAAAACATAGGTACTTCCATAAAAGAAAAATTAGTAATTTAGTGAAACCATATGGTAAGTGAATACTGCATTCCGCAAAGTGTTGTTTCCCAGTCGAACAGCCTGCACTTCCTTCATTGGTCTTAGCATCTGTTTTCAGTCACTATCTTACCTAGTGAAAATTGACGGTAGTTGAATGAAGGGTTCCCCACAGTGTTCTTCTTCGGAGTTGATTATATCACACTGAGGTCATACTGCCATGCATGTGTTTTCAAACATTACTAACTTAGTTAAGCAATATGGTTACTGAATGCTGCATTCCGCATAGTGGTGTTTTCCAGAGTCAGGCACTGCGCTCTTCCTTCATTGGTCTCAGCATTTGTTTTCAGTCACTATCTACCTAGCGAAAGATGACGGTAGTTGAATGAGGGGTTACCCACAGTGCTCTTTCTCGGAGTTGAGTATATAACCCTGAGCTTATACTTACATGCATTTGTTTTCAAACATTACTAACTTAGTGAAACAATATGGTAACTGAATGCTGCATTCTGCACAGTGTTGTCTCACAGAGTCGAGCACCCTTTGCTGCCTTCATTGGTCTCAACTTCTGTTTTCAGTCACTATCTACCTAGTGAAAGATGACGTTGGTGAATGAAGGGTTCCCCAAAATGTTCTTTCTCGGAGTTGAGTATATCACACTGAACTTATACTTCCATGCATGTGCTTTCAAACGTTACAAACTTAGTGAAACAATATGGTAACTGAATACTGCATTCTGCACAGTGTTGTTTCACAGAAACGAGCACTCTGCACTTCCTTCATTGGTCTCAGCATCTGTTTTCAGTCTCTATATACCTAGCGAAAGATGACTCTAGTTGAATGAGGGGTTCCCCACAGTGGTGTTTCTCATAGTTGAGTATATCACACTGAGCTTATACTTCCATGCATGTGTTCTCAAACATTACTAACTTGGCTCAATGGCGGTGTCCCAGTGAAGTGGTTCCGGCTCCCAGAGAAGTAGCAGCGGCCTACACAATAGCGGCCCACTGAACTGGTGGCAGCGCATGTGGCCATGGGGACCCGGTGAAGCTGTGCATCACCAAGTGAAGTGGCAGAAGCCCACTGAAGCTGCATCGGCGAGCTGTTGCGACAAGGACTCTGAGGACCTGACGTTGTTAAGTTCCCCGAATGCACTTAGATGGTATTGCTGCTTGATCTGGCGGTAATGAGGCTGCGACACTTCCCCCACGCCTCACTCAACCTCCGGGGACTGGGAAGCAGCGACCTGCATGACAGTTTAAGGCGGTATAAAAAGCCCACGGTCTGGGACCTGGAAAGGAGATAGAGCGTGGGGCGTAGAACTCAGCACACTTTTGCTACATCCTTAACACAGGGAGATCAGACCCAAAGAAGTGATTTGCAAGGCTTGGTTGAGAAGAGACAGGGGCAACGCCATTCTTCTCCCCACAACCACCAAGGTGGGGCCTCAGGGAGGCCAGTGGATGCAGTGGAGACAAGACCTGCCTACACCAAACCATGCCCATCTCCACCAGATAGCTGTTTTCTTGTTGTTGTTGTTGTTGTTGTTGCTATTTTTACCTGAGCCTGGGTTTGTGTATTTATTGATTTTGTCTGTGCGTTTGTGTACCTGTGTTCTCTCTGTGCTTTTCTGTTTTCTTTTTCCAGAGCTGCCTCAAGAAACAAGCCAAACTACACATGGTGGAGAGTCCCAATAACCACTACCAGTAGGGAAACAAAATAACCAAACGTTCAACAAGAGAAACCAATGACACCATCCGAAGAACACTTCTTGAACATACAGGCCCTGAACAGTCAAAGAACCCTCTCTAATACAGCAGAACTCGCAGGGGCCGAGTGTACAACAAACTTTTAAAATTAACAAGAGATAGAAAGCTAACCAAAATGATGAAATGGAAACAGTGTGGAGGTTCCTCAAAAAGTTAACAATAGAACTCCCGTATAACCCAGCAATAGCACTGCTAGGAATTTACCCAAGGGATACAGGAGTGCTGATACATAGGAGCACATCTACCCCAATGTTCATAGCAGCACTCTCAACAATAGCTACAACATGGAAAGAGCCTAGGTGTCCATCAACAGACGAATAGATCAAGAAGATGTGGTTTATCTATACCATGGAATACTACATGGCAATGAGAAACAATGAAATCTGGCCATGTGTAGCAACATGGATGGACCTTGAGGGTGTTATGCTGAGCGAAATAAGTCAGGCAGAGGAGGACAAATACCATATGTTTGCACGTATAGGAGGATTAGGAGGAACTTAATGGAGGACAAAGGGGAAGAAGAAGGGGGAAAATAGTGGGGGAGAGGGAGAGAGGCAAACCATGAGAGACTCTTGAATACTGAGAACAAACTGAGGACTGATGGGTGTGGGGGGGAGGGGAGAGATGGGCATGGAGGAGGGCACTTGTGGGGATGAGCACTGGGTGTTATATGTAAACATACTTGACAATAAACTATTTGTTAAAAAAACAACAACAATAACAAAATGATGAAATGGAAAAACTCTCCTCCAAAGAAATTCCAGGAAGAAATGACAGCTAGAGAACTGCTCAAAACAGATATAAGCAACATAACTAAACAAGAATTTAGAACAATAATCATAAAATTAATCGCTGGGCTTGAAAAAAGCATGAAGGACATCAGAGAAACTATGGCTGCAAACGATATGTAGCTTAAAAATACTTATGATGAATTAAAAATGCGATAAATGAGATACATAATAAATTGGAGGCATCCAATGCACGGATTGAAGAGGCAGAAAGGACAACTAGTGATTTAGAAGACACTATTGTAGAAAAAGAAGAAACTAAGAAAAAGAGAGATTAACTGATCCAGGAACATGAAAGAAGAGTTCAAGAGCTCAGCGATACAATCAAACAGAACAATATCCATATCATAGGAATTCCAGAAGAGGAAGAGAGAGGGAAAGATGCTGAAGGAGTCCTGAGAGAAATTATAGCAGAGAACTTCCCAAACCTGGGGAGGGAAGTAGAAGTTGAAATTCAAGAGGCACAGAGAAATCCCCTCAGACGTAACTTGAATCGATATTCTGCACGGCACATCATAGTGAATTTGGCAAAATATAAAGACACAGAGAGACTTTTGAAAGCAGTTAGGGAGAAAAGTGCCCTAACATACAAAGGGAAACCTATCAGAGTGGTGACAGACCTATCTAATGAAACTTGGCAGGCCAGAAAGAAATGACAGGAGATCTTCATGTGATGAACGGAAAGAATATGCAGCCAAGAATCATCTATCCAGCAAGCCTGTCATTCAGAATAGAAGGAGAGATAAAAGTCTTTCCAAACAAACAAAAATTGAAAGAATTTATCATCAGTAAGCCAGCCCTACAAGAAATCCTCAGGGGGACTCTCTGAGGGAAGTGCTGCAAGGAATGCAAGATCCCAGAGACACCACCACAAGCATGAATCCCACAAAGGACACAATGACTCTAAACCCACATATTTCAATAATAACACTGAATGTAAATGGGCTGAATGCTCCAATCAAAAGACATAGGGTAACAGAATGGATAAAAAACCAAAATCCACTTATTTGCTGTCTAAAGAAAAGCATTTTAGACTGGACGATACCTTCAGATTAAAAGTAAGGGGAGGGAGAAATATTTATCATGATATGGGAAGTCAAAAGAAAGCTGGAGTAGCTATACTTAAATCAGACAAACTGGACTTTATTTATTTATTTATTTATTTCTAGGAGAGAGAGAGACAGCGTGAGCAGGGGAGGGTCAGAAAGAGAGGGAGTCACAGACTGAAACAGGCTCCAGGCTCTGAGCTGGCAGTCAGCACAGAGCCTGATGCGGGGCTCGAACCCACAAACCGCGAGATCATGACCTAAGCGAAAGTCGGACGCTTAACCGACTAAGCCACCCAGGCGCCCCTAAACTGGACTTTAAATTAAAGACAATAACAAGGGATGAAGAAGGGCATTATATATATATATAATATATATGTAATATATTATATATATATATATATTACAGAGTCTATCCATCAGGAAAAACTAACAATTATAAATGTCGATGCACCGAATATGGAAGCACCTAAATATTTAAAACAATTAATCACAAACAGAAACAATCTTATAGATAAGAATGTGCTAATGTAGGGGACTTTAATACTCCACTTACAGCAATGGATAGATCAGACAGAAAATCGCTAAAGAAACAATGGGCTTGAATGTCACATTGGACCAGATGGATCTGACAGATATATTTAGAACTCTACATCCTGAGACCATGGAATTCACTTTCTTCTCAAGTGCGCATGGCACATTCTCCAAGATAGGTCACATACTGGGACATAAAGCAGCCCTCGATAAAGATAAAATAATTGAGATCATACCATGCACACTCTCAGATCATAATGCTTTGAAACTTGAAATCAATCAGAGGAAGAAGTCTGGAAAACCTCCAAAAACATGGAGGTTAAAGAATACCCTACTAAAGAATGAATGGGCCAGTCAGGCAATCAGAGAAGAAATTTAAAAATATACAGAAACAAATGAAAATGAAAATACAACAATCCAAACTCTATGGGATGTGGCAAAGGCAGTCCTAAGAGGAAAGTACATTGCACTCCAGGACTATTTCAAGAAATTAGAGAAAGCGCAAGTGCAAAATCTAACAGCTCACCTAAAGGAACTAGAGGCAGAGCAATAAGAGCACCCCAAACCCAGTAGATGAAGAGAAATAGTAAAAATCAGAGCAGAAATAAACAACATAGAGACCAAAGAAACAATTGAACAGATCCATGAAACCAAGAGTTGGTTTTTTGAAAAAATAAACAAAATTGACAAACCTCTAGCCCGGCTTCTCAAAATGAAAAGAGGGAGCACCCAAATAGACAAAATCATGAAGGAAAATGGACTTATTACAACCAATCCCTCAGAAATACAAGCAATTACCAAGAAATACTATGAAAAATTATATGCCAACAAATTGGACAACTTAGAAGAAATGGACAAATTCCTAAACACACACTCACTACCAAAATTCACGTGGGAAGAGAGAGAAAACCTGAACAGACCCATAACTAGTGAAGAAATCGAATCAGTTATCAAAAATCTCCCAACAAATAAGAGCCCTGGACCTGATGGCTTCCCTGGGGAATTCTACCAGACATTTAAAAACAGAATTAATACCAATTCTTTTTAATCTATTCCAAAAACTAGAAATCGAGGGAAAATTCTGGACTCGTTTTATGAAGCTAGCATCACTCCCAAGCCAGACAGAGATCCAGCAAAAAAAGAGAACTACAGGCCAATATCCTTGGTGAATACGGATGCAAAAATCCTCAACAAGATACTTGCAAATCGAATCCAACAGCACGTCAAAAGATTTATCCACCAAGATCAAGTGGGATTAATTCCTGAGTTACAGGGCTGGTTCAGTATTTGCAAATCAATCAATGTGATACATGACATCAACAAAAGAAAAGATAAAAACCATATGATCCTGTCGATAGAAAGAGCATTTGACAGAAAAAGCATTTGACAAAATACAGCATCCCTTCTTAATAAAGACCCTCGAGAAAGTCGGGATAGAAGGAACTGACTTAAGCATCATAAAGCCATCTATGAGAAGCCCTCAGCTAACATCATACTCAACGGGGAAACACTGAGAGCTTTCCCCCTGAGATCAGGAACACGACAGGGATGTCCACTCTCACCACTGTTGTTTAACATAGTGCTGGAAGTCCTAGCATCAGCCATCAGACAACAAAAGGAAATCAAAGGCATCAGAATTGGCAAAGAGGAAGTCAAACTTTCACTCTTCGCAGGTGACATGGTATTCTACATAGAAAACCCGACAGACTCCACGAGAACCCTACTAGAAATGATCCAAGAATTCAGCAAAGATGCAGGGTACAAAATCAACGTACAGAAATCGGTTGCATTTTTATACACCAACAATGAAGCAACAGAAAGAGAAATCAAGAAACTGATCCCATTCACAATTGCACAAAAAACCATAAAATACCTCGGAATAAACCTAACCAAGGATACAAGAGATCTGTATGATGAAAACTATAGAAAACTTATGAAGGAAATTGAAGAAGACACAAAGAAATGGAAAAACATTCCATGCTCATGGATAGGAAGAATAAATATAGTTAAGATGTCATTACTACCTAAAGCACTCTACACATTCAATGCAATTCCAATCAAAATTGCACCAGCATACTTCTCAAAACTAGAACAAACTATCCAAAAATTTGTATGGAACCACAAAAGACCCCGAATAGCCAAAGTAATACTGAAAAATAAAACCAAAACGGGAGGTATCACCATCCCAGACTTCAGCCTCTACTACAAAGCTGTCATCCTCAAGACAGTATGGTATTGGCACAAAAACAGACACATAGACCAATGGAACAGAATTGAGAACTCAGAAGTGGACCCAAAAGTATACAGCCAACTGATCTTTGACAAAGCAGGAAAGAATATCCAATGGAAAAAAGACAGCCTTTTTAACAGATGGTGTTGGGAGAACTGGACAGCAACATGCAGAAGAATGAAACTAGATCATTTTCTCACACCATGCACAAAAATCAACTCAAAATGGATAAAGGACCTGAACGTGAGACAGGAAACTATCAACACCCTAGAGGAGAAAGCAGGAAACAACCTCCTTGACCTCCACCGCAGCAACTTCTTACTTGACACATCCCCAAAAGCAAGGGAATCAAGAGCAAAAATAAACTGTTGGGACCTCATCAAGATTAAAAGCTTCTGCACAGCCAAGGAAACAACCCAGAAAATTAATAGGCAACCAACGGAATGGGAAAAGATAGTTGCAAATGACATATCAGATAAAGGGTTAATATCCAAAATCTATAAGGAACTCACCAAAGTCCACACCCAAAAAACAACCCAGTGAAGAAATGGGCAGAAGATATGAACAGACACTTCTCCAAAGCGGACATCCAGATGGCCAACAGACACATGAAACGATGCTCAGCATCCCTCCTCATCAGGGAAATACAAATCAAAACCACACTTAGATACCACCTCACGCCAGTCAGAGTGGCTAAAATGAGCAAATCAGAGGACTCTAGATGCTGGTGAGGATGTGGAGAAACGGGCACCCTCCTACACTGTTGGTGGGAATGTAAACTGGTACAGCCCCTCTGGAAAACAGTTGAAAAAATTAACAATAGAACTCCCCTATGAACCAGCCATAGCACTGCTAGGAATTTACCCAAGGGATACAGGAGTGCTGATGCATAGGAGCACATGTACCCCAATGTTCATAGCAGCACTCTCAACAATAGCTACAACATGGAAAGAGCCTAGGTGTCCATCAACAGACGAATGGATCAAGAAGATGTGGTTTATCTATATGATGGAATACTACATGGCAATGAGAAAGACTGACATCTGGCCATGTGTTGCAATATGGATGGACCTTGAGGGTGTTATGCTGAGCGAAATAAGTTAGGCAGAGGAGGACAAATGCCATATGTTTGCATGTATTGGAGGATTAAGAAGAACTTAACGGAGGACCATGGAAGAGAAGAAGGGGGAAAATAGTGGGGGAGAGGAGAGAGGCAAACCATGAGAGACTCTTGAATGCTGAGAACAAACTGAGGACTGATGGGTGTGGGGGGGGGAGAGATGGGCATGGAGGAGGGCACTTGTGAGGATGAGCACTGGGTGTTATATGGAAAGCAACTTGACAATAAACTATTTGTAAAAAAAAATTACTTAGTGAAACAATATGGTAACTGCATGCTGCATTCCACACAATGTTGTTTGACAGAGTCGAGCACCCCACACTTCCTTCATTTCTCTCAGCATATGTTTTCAGTCACTATCTACGTAGTGAAAGATGGCAGTAGTTTAAAGAGGGGCTTCCCACAGTGTTCTTGCTCGGTGTGGAGTATATCACACTGGGCTTATACTTCTGTGCATGTGTTTTCAAACATTGCTAACTTAGTCAAACAATATGGTAACTGAATTCTGCATTCCGCACACACAGTGTTGTTTCCCAGAGTCGAGCACCCTGCATTCCTTCATTGGTCTCCGCACCTGATTTCAATCACTACCAACCTCGGAAATCATGATGGTAGTTTAATTATGCGTTCCACAGTGTTCTATCACAGAGTTGAGTATATAACACTCATCTTATACTTCCAGGTCTGTGTTTTCACACATTACTAACTTAGCGAAACAAGATTGTAACTGAGTACTTCACTCTGTACAGTGTTTTTTCAGGGAGTTGAGCACACTGCACTGTGCCTACATTGGTCTCAGCATGTGTTTTCAATCACTATCATCCTAGTGAAAGATGATGATATTTGAATGAGGGGTTCCTCACAGTGTTCTTTCTCGGAGTTGAGTATATCACACTGAGCTTATATTGCCATGCATGCGTTTTGAAACATTACTAACTTAGTGAAACAATATGGTAACTGAATGCTGCATTCCGCACACTGTAGTTTCATAGAGTTGAGCATCTTGCACTTACTTCATTGGTTTCAGCATCTGTTTTCAGTCACTATCTACCTCGTGAAGAATGACGGCATTGAATGAGGGGTTCCCGACAGTGTTCTTTCTCAGAGTTGAGTATATCACACTGGGCTTATACTTCCATGCATGTGTTTTCAAACATTGCTAACTTAGGAAACAATATGGTAACTGAATGGTGCATTCGCACAGTGTTGTTTCCCAGAGTCAAGCATCCTGCACTTCCTTCACTGGTCTCCACACCTGATTTCAATCACTACCAACCTCGGAAATCATGATGGTAGTTGAATGTGGTTCCACACAGTGTTCTTTCACAGAATTGAGTATATAACACTCATCTTATACTTCCAGGCCTGTGTTTTCACACATTACTTAGTGATACAAGATTGTAATGGAGTACTTCATTCTGTATAGAGTTTTTTCAGAACTTTTAGCACGCTGCACTTCCCACATTGGTCTCAGCATGTGTTTTCAATCACTATCAACCTAGTGATAGATGATGGTTGTTGGATGAGGGGTTCCCCACAGTGTTCTTTTACGGAGTTGAGTATATCACACAGAGCTTATACTTCCATACATGTGTTTTCAAACATTACTAACTTAGTAAAACAATATGGCAACTGAATGCTGCATTTCGCACAGTGTTGTTTCCCAAAGTAGCACACCCTGCCCTTCCTTCATTGGTCTCAGCATCTGTTTTCAGTCACTATCTACCTAGTGAAGAATGACTGTAGTTGAATGAGGGTTTCCCACAGTGTTCTTTCTCAGAGTTGAGTGTGCTTATACTTCCATTCATGTGTTTTCAAACATTACTAACTTAGTGAAACAATATGGTAACTAAATGCTGCATTCCACACAGTGTTGTTTCACAGAGTCAAGCACCCCACACTTTCTTCATTGCTCTCAGCATCTGTTTTCAGTCACTATCTACCTAGTGAAAATGATGGTAGTTGAATGAAGGGTTCCCCAAAGTGTTCTTTCTAGGAGTTAAGTATATCACACTGAGCTTATACTTCCGTGCATGTGTTTTCAAACATCGCTAACTTAGTGAAACAATATGGTAACTGAATTCTGCATTCTGCACAGGGTTGTTTCCCAGAGTCGAGCACCCTGCACTTCCTTCCTTGGTCTCAGCACCTGTTTTTAATCACTACCAACCTAGGAAATCATGATGGTATGACATCATGGACAGAAGATAGGGAAGCTATTGTACACACATGGGGGCAGGAAGCCACATTTGATAATAACAGTATGGGCACTTATTGAGCACTTCCTACTTTCCAGGCCCAGGGTTAAGCACTTTATATGTGTTATCCCATTTGATCCTCCCAGTGATACTAAGATGCAAGACTTATAACCCCAATTTTATAGATGATTAAACTGAAGCTTCGGTTTAAATACCTTGCCCAGTCAGTCTGAAAGTGACAGCATTCAGAACCAGACTCTCTTTAACTGCTAGGCACAAGCGTTGACTATTCCTCGGGTAATGATGAGGGTCCCTGCCAAGTTGCCTTTGGCCTCCCTGACCTCGCCTCGGCCACTGGGGCCTGTGGCTCAACTTAGATTAAGATGAGAGATTCATGATGTTGTGGCTGCACTGAAATTGGCCATAATACAGGCTGAGACCCTGGGCAGCCCAAACCACAGTCCTTACTTCTCAAACAAAATTCTTAGATTTGAAATATTTTTGAGGTCTAGTTTCTCTGCCTACGAAGGTCCCTTCAAGAGCATCCCCAGTGAGATCATTTGCTACGGTCTGAATGAGTTCCCCCCACTAAACTCGAATGCTGAAATCCTAACCCCCAAACATAATGGTATTGGGAGGTGGGGCCTTTGGGAGGTGCTAAGTCATGAGGCTGGAGGTCACAGGAATGAGATACATGTCTTATAAAAGAAGCTCCAAGGTGATCCCTAACCCCCTTCCAGCATGTGAGGACATAGTGAAAAGTTCCAGGAAGAGAGCCCTCCTTGGACCATGCTGGTGCCTTGATCTTGGACGTGCAGCCTTTGCAGCTGTAAGAAATAAATTTCTGTTGTTTATCAGCCACCCATTCTGTGGTATCTTGTTATAACAGTCTGAGATGATTAAGATACCATTTCTTACTGAATAGCTAAGAGGGCTCAAGACCTCTCTTCTTCCCCCTCTTCCTCCTCTCCCTGCCTTCCTTTCCCTCTTCCTCATCCTTCTCCCCAAACTCCCCCCCCCCCATTTCCTGAGGTACTTGGAGGCTGTGCCAGAGGTCCCTTAAACAGAATGGCCTCTCCCAAATGGGCTTTTATTTATCTGCTAAGATTTCCATGGAGCATCAACCTCAAAAACCATAAAGGACTCATCTAGACAGTCAGGAAAACTTGATACTACTCCCGCTCTACCAAGTTCCTTTGTCACCTGGGCAAGTCCCTTTCATCTCTGGGCCTCACTCTCCTCATCTTAAAATAATAGTAATGATAAGAAACACAACAATCCTTACCACTTTTTTTTAAACTGTGACTCAGGCACAACATGATCTAAGAGCATTTGTATACATTAATTCACTTAATCCTTATGACAACCCCATGAAGGAGGTACTATTACTATTCTCATTTTACAGGAAGAAACTGGGAGGTTGTCAAGTTGCCCAGGGTGCATACACAACAAAGTGAAAATGTGAACAACCTCTTAAAAGAGGAACTCAGGCCTGTATTTAGTAACAGTTTCTTGTTTCAATGACATTGCATGCAGTCTCAGTGTTGTAAAGAAGAAAGTGAGGGTCTTGGGTTGAATGGGAGTGGGGGGTCTGAACTCTAAAGCCTTGGCCTCTCCTGCGCTCTAGAACAGTGTGAAAGCCACAAAACTCTCTAAGGGCCCCCCAGTTGGAATATCCTGAGAGTCTTTCATGGCCAGGGATTCTCTGGGATTTGGAAGACCGGGAACAGAGGACCCAGTGCCCTGAAACCTGCCAGCTGAGACTGGGATTAAGGGCTTGATCAGAACTTGTCTGGGAGTCCCCTTGCACGATGAACTCTTCAAAGTGGCCTGTTTTCTAGGTGAGCAAAATATTCACAGAGGAGAGCTAAGGCCCCGGGCTGCTTGCTCGACCTCAGCTCCTTTCAGAACACAAACTACTGGCAGCGCCTACTCCCTGGGGCAGCGGAACGGAGGCAGCGAAGTCTTTTGGGCAGACCCGCAGCAGCAACTGCTCGCCTGGGCAGGCGCTGCTGTCCTCACCACCTCCTGGAATCACGCCCGCCCCAGACTGCATTCCTGCCACCAGGGGCGCTGCTCCCTATGCCACGTCTTCAGCGCCACCAGCGCTCTTGGGATGTGGCCGGTTGCCCGAGGCCTTACGGCCCGCGGCCCATGCTGCCCGGCCCGGCTCCACGCGTCCCCTCCTGACGCTTCACAACCACGAGGCTCGCCGCCTCCGAGCTGAGCAGCTGGGCATCTGGGAGTTCGACAAATCAGAGGCCGCCCCCGGCCCATCTCTGTGCAGCGAAGGTGGGACCCTGGGTCAAGTGTCACCAATCTCAGCGACAGAGCCTGGGGCTTGGCCTTCAGTCCCTGTCAGTCCTCGCCTCCCCTTTTTGGAGAGGACCTCTATCGAGCCCCTATGTCATAGTCACACAGCGGGAGAGGTGGTTTGCGTGTCTGACTCTGCTTATTCCCCGCCCCCAGACTGTCAGCTCCCCTTGGCAAGAAGCCAACCCAAAGGCCCACTAAAAAGCCACTCTCTGGTCCATGGCTCATGCAAATACCCTCTGGACCACTGGTGGGAGACACCAGGGGCCCTTCTGCAGGTGGGTTGGTCTCATGCTGGCCACTGGCAAAGCCTGGCTGCCAGTGATCCGGAGAAGCCCCATAGCAGCTGGAAGGAATTTCCGTTTGTCCATTCTCGCCAGGCTTGCTTCTGCTTTATTTCAACAAGGGGCTCAGTGCCTCAGAAACGTCCTGCCAAACATTCTTGTTTTCAAAGGAGAAGGTGAGTCCCTTACTTCCCAACAAGATTTGTTTATTATAACTACGTCAGACCCCCCTCCTCCATGTACTAGCCATACCCTCTTTATGAACCTCCTTTCTTAGGCTGTGTAAATGACCTAGGAATGAAGGAAACTTCATTTCTCTCTGATGTCACACTGAGCTGGAGACACCTGTGTTGAGGGTTAGAGACCTGCACTGAAAGGTGGTTTTGAGCCAGTTAGGGACTATGGGACCAAGCCCCAAGTGAAAAACATGGTGCATCTAGGGCGCTTTCTGTTGGCTGTTCTTGTTAAACCACGAGGCTTACAGAGCAGAACCAGGGGACCTCAGCTCAAAAGCACCAATGAACTGCCTGAGTTGTCTGCCAATATTGACCAATAAGCAGGACGAGGCCTTCCAACCAATCAGGATGCGGACCTTCGAGCCAATCAGGGTAAGGCTCCTCCAACCAATCAGGGTTCCCCCCCCCTTTCATATTGGATCAGAGTGAGAATCTGAGCAGGAACTTTCTCGGTGAAGGCAGGGCTTCCCTGCAGTTTCCAGAGGGTAGCCTAACTCAGGTGTTTTGGTGTTGTGCCTGCCCTTAGGTTGAGCTGTAAACTCAACAAACCCTTGGCTTGGGCCTTTGATTTTTGGGTCCAGATTTGTGTTATCGTTGTGGGCTCAAAAACAGTTTTTTTTATTTGGTCCCCACTAGTTTGTTGTGTGGCATTGGTCACATTCCACACCTTCTTTGGGCTTCATTTTTTTTTTTTTAATTTATTTCTAGGAGAGAGAGAGAGAGAGACAGCGTGAGCAAGGGAGGGTCAGAGAGAGAGGGAGTCACAGACTGAAATAGGCTCCAGGCTCTGAGCTGGCAGTCAGCACAGAGCCCGACGCGGGGCCCAAACCCACGAACCGCAAGATCATGACCTAAGCGAAAGTTGGAAGTTTAACCGACTAAGCCACCCAGGCGCCCCTGGGCTTCATTTTCTACATCTGCACAGTAAATCACTGGTGTTTCCTAGAGTCTCCGCGATCCTTCAGAAGTAGGTGATAAGGGGTTTGCTTTAAGATCTTGTGAAGAAAGTGTACTGCTTTAAAGAAAAAAACAACAGATGAACATAAGGGAAGGGAAGCAAAAATAATATAAAAACAGGGAAGGGAACAAAACATAAGAGACTCTTAAATACAGAGAACAAAATGAGGGTTGCAGGAGGGATTGTGGGTGGGGGGATGGGCTAAATGGCTAAGAGGCATTGAGGAAGATACTTGTAGGGATGAGCATTGGGTGTTATACATAGGGGATGAATCACTGGAATCTACTCCTTAAATCATTATTGCACTATATGCTAACTAACTTGGATGTAAATTAAAAATAAATAAATAAATAAGGGGGAAAAAAGTTTGAAAACTCTTGGACTAGATGACCTCACGCCTGCATCAAGGAACTGCCTGACTGGGTTTCTGACTGAAGGCTTTTCTTAGGCTGGATCACAGCGAGGCCCCTGAGTAGTCTGGCATGTGCTAGTGGATGCCTTGTGTTTGATAGTCATGCAATAGACATTTCTTACCGGGGAATAAGGGACAAAATAGCCTAGTGAACTGCTGGCCGGCTGGCCGTGTTTGTGTACTAAGTTGGACTGGCTTGTAAAATGCAGTTTGGAAAGTTATCATGAGCTGCAGCTGTAAGATGGGGGCTTCTTGGGGTGCAAAGTATTACCAATGTGACAATGCGCTCCGAGGATCAAGTGATTGTGACTGTTTGAGTAAATACACTATAAATATTGAGATGAGAGAAAGGGATGGGGCACATGATACAACAAAGGGCTCACTGCCCCAGGGCGGCCCCAAGTAGAGACAAGAATTCAGTCCTTGTGCAGAGCTCGACTGCCTCCTGGAGCTGCAGGTCATTTCTGTGCCTGCCTCCTCTCCCTCGCTTTCCAGCCCTCTGTCTTGTCCTACCAGATAATGACGACAAAGCCCTCCCACACCCTGCTGTCATTTGACACAGCAAACCTATAATAGCGGGAGAGACAGGAATTGTTTTCCCCATTTTACAGATGAGAAAATGGCCATAGAGACTGGGGGATTGAGCAAGGTGACAAAGCAAATTTTGAGCAGAATGTGGAAGAATCCTGGCATCCTGATAACTTCAAGTGAGCCAGGACTCCTGCCAGCTGGAGCAATGGTTCTGAGAGGTGTGATGTGGCAATCTGGAAAGATACCATCTGGGCGGATCCACCCTCTTGAACCTGCTGTAACAGGCTGTGGCATGAAAGGGTGGGGTGTGACTTCTCTTGGTCCCCTGGGGTTCTCTGAACACCTCCTAGGGGTCCTGAGCCAGGACAAAGTTTCCCAGCAGAGCCAGACCAGAAGCAGGGAAGACCTTGATCCAGTGATTTTACCGCCCCTTTGTCGCCCCTACATGCACTACACACATACTTGGCACTGAGTGAGGTCCTCATCCATGCAGGTTCTGACACAGGAGCGTTGTGTGAGCAGAAGGGATCTCTTTGCCAGCTAGCCCACAAGGCTCTGAGAATCTCCCTTGAGCATTGCCGGCAAATTCTTAGCTTCCTCTGCTGTTTCTAAGATGAGCCTGGCACATCCTCAAGGGAACCTGAGTAGAAATCAGGATTCTAGTCACATCTCCAGTGTCTGTAATCCCTCCTGCCTGGGCAGCACGTGGGAGTTTACAAAGCACATTCACACCAGAGGCCAGGGAGGCAGGCAGGGGTGACAGCAGATAGCACACTTATCCCCATTTTATGAACTGGACAAAACAGAGACTCAGGGAAGGGAGGGGCTTGTCTAAGCTCACACAGAACTAGAGCTTCGGCTGCTACTGTGTCAGGCTGAGGGCCTTGCTGTGGCAATTCCTGGCTTTCCCTGCAAGGCTTCCTACTCGGTTAAGACCATAACAGCCTCCCTGGCAGAGGCTAGAGCAGATTCATCTTTATTTCTGGCATTTCCCCATGACACGCTGCACCTCTTACAATCAGAAAAGGGAGGGCCTTGTTAGGGGACAAAAATTACATAACTGACTTTGGAAAGAAGCACTCTACATGCCCTGTCCTAATCCATACCAGCCCAGGGTAGTGGGAGTCAGGAGGCCTGGGCTTGGTGTCCAGTCAACAGCTGACCCTCTGCTGTTGGGTCAGACTTCTCCTTTTCGTCTGTTTTTTCCCCAGTAAGATGGGATTAAGGACTAGAATCACAGTTCTCAAATTTAGGATTACCTGGGAAGGTTTGTACAAAACCCAAATCTTGGTGTTTCACCCTAGACGTAGTGTACCATTTATGACGATGGAGAAGTCTGTGGGAAACCACACTGTTCCGTGGGTGACTGTGAAGCCCGCTGGCGTCTGAGACCACAAGACTAGATGGTCTCAAGAGCCTTTTCTGCTCTGACATCCTATTATTTGAAGCATCAGGAAGTGTGGTGAGTGCACTCTGACTTTCCGCTTATTTCCTCCCATATTTTATTCTTTATAGTGGAGTCAGGATCCTAGAAGTGGAAACATTTCTTGAACAGATTTACCAGAGTACAGACTCTCCAGGAAAAGTACAATAAATACGAGAAGGCCCAGGAGGGACAGGACTTTCCCATGGGGCTGTGAGCCAACTTTGGGTTCTGTGGGCCTCCACCTATCAGGGCTTCCCAGGCCACCAGTGTAGGGTATATTAGGTGACCTACCCTGTGGGCATATCCCAACAATAGGATGATTTCTGTGATATGGCCTTCACCCACAGATTTGTGGGAATTCTGATTCCATCCAAAGGCCATGCTGACTCAAAATGGCCACCTTCCTTCCACATTTCTGAGGAGCCCCTAACTTCCAGGCTGCCAAAGCAGTCCTGTCCACTGCTGGAGTGTCTGCTTGGCATCCACATGCGCGGTTACGCGGAGGAACCAGATTCACTGCCCTGCTGGCCCCAGACTCTACCAGTTATGGTTCTTGGCTGAAAACAATAGAAACTAATTCTGGCCGACTTAAGCTGAAAGGGAATTTATTCAAGGATAGTGGGAAGCATTGAGACTCGCCAGGAGGGCTAGAGAGCCAGACTTGGAAAACAGGTAGAAACGAAGCTGTCTGCTTCCCGTAAAGACTCATCCTGTGGGAAATCCCCCAAAACTAAAGAGGCGATTTAGATACTGTTCACCCACAAAATGACAAATTCTCTACTCATCTGTGGATGCAGCACCCTGAAAGATTGTTCACCCAAAGAAACGCTGGTGATGTCTGCTGTGGCTGGTGTCAATAACTGCATTTCTTGTTATTGTAGCCAAGTTTCAAGTCCTATGTGCATCCCTTCTGAAAAGAGATCATCTTGGGGCGCCTGGGTGGCTTAGTCAGTTAACCGTCCGACTTTCGCTTGGGTCATGATCTCGCAGTTCGTGGGTTAGCGCCCCGCATCGGGCTCTGTGCTGACTGCCAGCTCAGAGCCTGGAGCCTGTTTCAGTCTGTGACTCCCTCTCTCTCTGACCCTCCCCTGCTCACGCTGTCTCTCTCTCTCTCTCCTAGAAATAAAACAAAGAACAAAAAACATTGAAAAGAGATCGTCTCCCTTGCTCTACCTGATTTACTCTTTGTGATGCTATAATCATGTTTTTTACACTTAACTAGCGAGCTACTAGCTTCTGGCCTCTGATTCCAGATCAACCCTTGTCTCTCTACCCAAACACCCATGCATGAACACCCTATCCCATGTCTCTTTGGTCCACCCCACTTACCCAGAAGAAGGGCATTTCATCTCCAAACCATCTACTAGGATCGTACCTTTTTCTCCAATCACTTTTCTCCTTCATCTAGTCGATCATTAGTGTTTACTAGGTAACTACTATCTGCCAGTGACTGTGCTGGGTGCTGAAGGATAGGATGGCCTTCTCTGTGTGGAGCTTATAGTGCAGGACACAGGCATTAATCAAAGAATCATACAGTATCTTGTTATTGATTATGATAAATACTAGGAAGGGAAAGCTCACCAAACCCTTGAATGTGTTAGTAGGGGGACCTGATCTGGTCTGGGATGCTTCCCTGGAAAGGTGACATTTGAGTTAAGTTGTAAAGGATGAACAAGAGTTAGCCAGGGGAAGGGAAAGGAAGGAAGGGAGGGAGGAAAGGAGGAAGGAAGGGCATTCTAGGTTGAGGGAACAGCATGGGCAAGGATTCTGAGGCAGAATGAAGTGTGTCTCCTCCTAGAAGTCAAAGGAAGCAGGGCGGTGGGAGCTCCTGGTGCAAGAGGGAGAGTCATGCTGCCCGGGGCTGGGGAGGTAGGCATGGGCCAGACCAATAGAACATTGGACCCACGTTATGGGTTTTAGTTTTTACCAAAGGGCAACAAGGAACAGTTTTTAAAAAATGTAAGAATGGCTTGGGGGCTACAGAGTGGAGAACAGATTGGAGATGATAAGAGTGAATGAAGGGGCCTGTGAGGATTTGGGTGGTAAATGAAAATGTCTTGGTCTACTGAGTGGTGGCTGTAGAACGGAGCAGAGAACAGATTCAAGACATATTTAGGAAGTGAATAGACAGCCCTTGGTAATAAGCAGGATATGGGTTGGGGGTGTGTGTGTGAGGCAGATCATGTGTCTAAGATGACTCCAAGGTTTGTGACCAGTGCAACCAGGTAGATGGTGTTGGGGGAACACTTGTTCCCCACTCCTCATGTTTCCAAGTGGAGGGACGCCTATTAGAATAACACTCCTGGGCTCTGTCCTAGTCGCTGGGCTAGTATGACTCAGCACCTTCTGGTTTTTCTAGTCACCTCTGCTTGCCACAGACGGGTATGATCCAGTTTATTCTCCAAGCCATGCAGTGAGCTTAGTGGGGCTGGCTCTGCCCTGGTGGTAGAAGCCTGAAGTCTGGGAGGCACATTTGGTTTAGGGTGGCAAAACCAGTTCGACCAGCCCCAAGCAGTAGTTCTGACCTAGAAATGGAGCCACTCCACTCCAAAGCCCCAACAATTAGAGGTGTATTTACTGAGGTAGGGAACACTGAAGGAGGAGTAGGTTTGGAGGGAGAGATCATAAATTCAACTTTGAATCCCTTTCCTAACCACCTTTGGCTAAAATGTTCCACTGAATCTGTACACTTACCATGTGCCTCTTTTATTATTATCATCATTATCATCATCATCATCATCGTCATCATCATCTTGAGATATTAACTATATCAAAAAAGAGTTTCTAAAATTTTACTTTGCTGTGGTAGATCAGCCAGGACTTAAAATCTGAGCTAAGTCTGCTCAGAGAAGCCTTCACCTCATCCTGGAGGATAACTAACAACTACTGTGACTAAGCACTTAACTCATGTCCTATAGTGTGCTAAGGCGATCTCATTTAATCTTCACGGTACCCTCTGGGACAAGCACTTTTATTTATTCTCACCCTGCAGATGGAGAAACGGAGGCCCAGCAAGATTAAATGGCCAGAGTCAAGCCCATCTGGCTAATGAGAGAAGAACCTGAGATTCCCAAGCCCTTGTTCTTAAACACTTCTGAACTAGAGGATGTACTGGAAGACTTTTAACCACCATGTGAAAAGTAAGGGGCACAACTGTTTTTATGCTCTCAGCTGAGGGATTCCTAGGACCTATTAGTGGCTGCTTTACTCTCCCCATCCCCGCTGGTTCTGTGGGCCTTTGAGCTCAGAGCTCTCTTTTCCTCTTTCCAGGCATTTTGCAGACATCCCTTCCTTCCTCTAACTGCAGAGACAACCTGTCTGGTAAAGCTTTGCAAATCCAGCCAGAATCATCTGGAAGAGTTTAGCAGGCAGGCAGGAAGGCCAACCTGCAATTGAGTTAGCAGGGATTTTGCCTGAGGCCCTCACATCAACTGTACAACATAATCACTGCCCCATGCAAAAACCAGACAGCTCTGGGGCTGGTAATGAAATCACCTCGCTGTTGTCACTGGCTTGTCCTCATTTGCATCAGGAAGTAAGGCTGCTATGAAATTTGATCTCATATAGTTCTGCATCAGAAGCTGGGAGGGCACACAGACCCCTCCCCACCCTGCAAGCTGTCTCAAACCTCCTGTACCGGGCCCAAGCCAGGCGCGTTGTGCTAAGCAGCACGCCCCTGTGGTCTGAACACCTGGAGGCAGTACTGTACCCTGTGCCTTTCAGGGTGTCTGATTTTCCAGGCCCCTGTGTAAAACCATGATAACTGGGGGCATCTGGGTGGTTCAGTCGGTTAAGCGACTGACTTTGACTCAGGTCATGATCTCATGGTTCCTGAGTTTGAGCCCCACATCAGGTTCTCTGCTGTCAGCACAGAGCCTGCTTCAGAGCCTCTGTCCCCCTCCTCTGCCCCTCCCCCCGTTTGCGCATGCTCACTCGCTCTCTCTCCAAAAAATAAATAAACTTAAAAAGAAAAGAACTACAATAACTGTGCCAAACCTTTGGAGCCTTCGCGAGAATAAATGACTTACTGTACGTTCAGGCTGTTGGCACACAGTGAGTGTTATAAAATGGGTGGCTGTCCTCGTCACCATCATCCTCTTCATCAGTACTTGGTTTCCCACCTTTGCTTTTTTTAAAACATCAAAACCAAGTACCATATGTAATGTTATTTATTTGCTACTTCATTTAAATGAACCTTAAATAAACTTGCTTTTGAAACAAGCATTCCTCCTAAGCATCAGTGTCCTTGAAACCACAGGTTTGATGGTTTCAGTTTTATTTTTAAAGGCACATTACAACAAATGTGTGCCAGTTGAGGTAAATATGCTCACCCCGTGGCCCTCAGTTACCTCGCGTGTGGCCAGTGGTCTTCTGCCCTTGCGTTGAGGAGCAGTGCTGTATGCAGCTGGTGCCTAGCTCTGTTTTCTGATCTGCAGAACAGGTGGGATGTGACGCTGATACCGCTTTGCCAGCCTGTTGTTGTGACCACACTGTAGAGTGTGGTTCACTAGCTAGGTTGATAATCCACCCCTCCTCTTGGAATTTGTTGGGCTGCCATCCAGGGTATGTATGTTTTTCACCTGTGTATCCTCTTCGTAGGCTAGAACAGCTCCTCCCACCCCCAAAGCTATGTTCATCCTCTATCTCCATTCTTATCCCTCCTTATCTTGCCTTCCACTGAGGGGGGTGGGTCTGGCTGCTATGAGGCACCCCCAGCCTGCCGCCCCCCCACCCGATAGTATGGAGTCTGCCCCAGGGTTCAAGAAGCAGAACTGCCAGGAATTTTCTCTCCGTTGCTTGCATGGCCCTCCTCTTGCTTGCTTCAAGGCCACCTAACTCACAGGTCTGTAAACACCTTTTCTCTGGACCTTTCCACCAGAGGCAGCTGTTCGAATTCTGCCTTTTCCTTCTGCATGATGACTCATTAGGCATTTCTTCTGACCTGGGCCTCTTCCCCTCTGTCCACATGGGCTCACCAGGTAAATCTCCATGAGAGGTCTCAGGGTGCTGTTAGCTCCATGTCAAGAAGGCTGAGGCCCATGGGTGCTCTTCTGTGGGCAGAGGAGAGGGTGGGAGTAAATTCCAGGCTGATGCCTGGGATACTTTGCATTTCTCTGAACTACCCTGCCCAACCAATACCCAAGGCTTCATAAGTGTCCATTTAGAAAGTCTCACCCTACTTGTATGGTGAGGTCCCTGTGACTGGCTGGTCCCCTTCAGACACAGGAAAGGTAGTGGAAGTTGGGGACTACCTTTAGAAAACTAATGACAATATGATTCCTTTTATTTTATGATAGCTAGAGGGGAAAATGCATATAAAACATTTCCAGAGCTTTTTTCTGAAGAGTGGAAGGGAAGAGCAGTTTTCAGTTTTAGAGTTTTATTCTTAGGCTATCTAGATCATGGAGTCCAAAGAATGTACAAAACAGCCCTTTAGGTGTGAGTTGTATATTCTAAACCAGTCAAAGGCAGTGAGGTTGGGGGTCAGAAGTGGCTCTTTCACTCCAGCACGATAGTCTGTGGGCCCTCCTCAGCCGTTGGTGCTTTGAGCTAGGCTGAGGGAGGCTGGGGAATCCCTTCCAACTGGCCCTCTCTCCTTTCAGCACTCCTTCCCCAAACCCTGCTCCTGACTTTCTTACCCACTGCTCCCACTCCCAGGCTCTGTCTGCATCCTCAGCCTCTAAGACGGGGCAGGCGTTTGGCCCCCTTGGGCTCTGCCTGCCTGGGCTGGGACCAGGGCAGAGGCTGGCAGGAGAAACAGGCCATGAGTCTATAAGACAAACTGAGCTCACTTGTGGCCAAGCTGGCCTTCTTGCTGTATCCCCTATGTAGTGATGTGCTTCTGGAATCTCTGCTCTTTCTCCCCCGAGAGTTGGCCTAGCTTTGGTTTGTCAGGTCCCAGGACAAGGCAAGAGGGTGGGTGAGAGTTTGTCATGATCTGAATGTTTACATCCTCTCCCGCCCCCCAAATTCACATGTTGAATTCCTTTTATTAAAAAATTTTTAATGTTTAGTTTTGAGAGAGAGAGAGAGCACGAGCAAGTGCAGAGGAGGGGCAGAAAGCGAGGCAGACACATAATCCAAAGCAGGCTCCAGTCTCAGAACTGTCAGCACAGAGCCTGATGCGGGGCTTGAACCCACAAACCACAATATCGTGACCTGAGCCAAAATCGGACGTTTAACTGACTGAGCCACCCAGGTGCCCCCCCGCCCCCTTTTTAAATTCACATGTTGAAATCCTAATCCCCAAAGGGTATGTATTTGTAGTGGAGCTTTGGCTGGTAATTAAATCCTGAGGGTGGAGACTTCATGAATGGGAATAGCGCTCTTACAGGAGAGATCCCCCACCCCTTCTACCTTGTATGGATAACCAGACCAGGCTAGCACCCTGTCCTTGGACCTCCAGCCTCTGGAATGTGTGCAATGATTTTCTACTGTTTCTAAGCCAGCTGGTCTGTGGTATTTTGTTATAGCGGCTTGAATGGACTAAGGATTAGAGGGACATAAAACCCATTCTGCCCCGCACATGTATTTAATTATTTGACGAAAACACAAAATTCTATTTTTTTCTGTGGCATCTATTTCATTGCATTGGCAATTATTATCTCTTAATAAGTGGGTTCATAAATAGTGGGTCCAGCCTATGGAATTCTGGGGAAAAGAGCTTCCAGAGCAGTGGTATGGTGTACTTCCCACAGAATTGAACAAGTTGAAGATGTCTGTGAGCATCAGCCCTCATTACGACAGCCGCATCTGGTGGGATGGTTGGTAGGGACATTCGTAACAGAGATGATAACAATACAATTATAGCTCTTGGGGCACCTGGGTGGCTCAGTCAGTTGGGCGTCCAACTTTGGCTCAGGTCATGATCTCACGGTTCGTGGGTTTGAGCCCTGCGTCAGGCTTTGTGCTGACAGCCAGCTCGGAGCCTGGAGCCTGTTTCAGATTCTGTGTTTCCCTCTCTCTGACCCTCCCCTGCTCATGCTGTCTCTCTCTCTCTCTCCCTCTCTCTCTCTCAGAAATTAAAAATAAATAAAATTATAGCTCTTATAATCAAACTACAGCCGAAGTGCTGGGCCCCGTGTGGGATGGTGAGGACCCACGCATAAGCAAGATGTGATCTCTGTCCTCAAGATTTTGACTCAGAAGTTTGGAATGACTCTTCATCTCCACTCTTTTCTTTCCACCAGCCCAAACTGACAGCCATCAGCCTTCTGTCAGGTAGATACTGGTATGACTGAGTGTCAGGCACCCTCACCTTTTATTCCTTCATGATGTTCTGTTCTCAGATTTTGTACATGTGGTGTGTGTCTGCATGTCTTTTAACATTTTCATCCACACCAGTTTTTTTTTTTTTTGGCTTCTTAGCTAAACTCCCAAAGATGAGAAGGAAGTGTATTTATACATGGAAATCACATAGTGTGAGGATCTGCTCAGCTGAACACCTGGCTCAGATTTTGACAATGATGATGTTGATGTTGACAAAAGCCTGATAATTCAATAACTACGTGATGTGTCCTAATTTTAAAAGAAAGCGTGGCTAGGGCCTGACTAAAACTGCAGACAATTCAGTAGAGGGTTCTTTTAAGAAAATGGCAGAAGCAAAGAAATCACACCCACCAGGTGAGGGAACCACACTCCTCAGGCAGTTTGTCCACCTTTGGCACTGTCCAGGTTGCCCCCAGAATGGCACCAAGTCCCTGTGGACCTCAGCCCATCTGCTTCTGTCTGCCATGGCCCAGGACCCATCCGTCCCTAAATGCTGCCCTTCCTGCCTCCTGGGAAGGCTTGGGCCTCCTCTGTGAGTCATGCTTGCAGCAGGGGTGACCCATGCAGCTGTTCAGTGTATCTCAGTGCAACCTTCATTATTAGCCTCGGTGTTCATCCAGTAGTTTTAGGACCAAACTGCAAGATACGATCGTATGCCTAATCCAAAGCTGTCCCGCAAAACCATAGTGCAGTGGAAGATGAGAGTTACTTCCAAAGCTGAAAGTAAAGCCAGACAAATACAATCCTGAGATATTCTGTTGGTCAAGCAGTATGCTTTGATATCAGCCTGTAAGAGGCCACAGGGACACCCCGAAAGCGCCCAGTGGAGGTTTCCTTAATTCCTTGTGTCTAGGGCTGATATTCAGCTGGTGTGTGGGGTGCACAAGTCTTTCCCACTGGCTTCCATGTGCCCTCTCATCTCTGGAGGCTCCCAGGGAAGAAACTAGAATAGCTCCCTCTTGGACAGAATGGGCGGCAGCCACACTGTATATTTAGAGATGGAAGTCTCTAGATTCATTTTTCATCACAAAACTCTCAGTAGCTCTGCAACTACCGCTTAGGTTTGCCTGGTCACATCCCTGTCTCTGGCCTGACACTCTAGTGCGAGGAAAAGTGTTCTGCCAGCTCCCTGCGTTTCTGTGTACCTGAAAGGTGTGCCCTCTTTGGCCAGGGAATTGGCTAGGACTGGCCAGTGCAATATCTGGTACTTTCTCTGCAGGTGTTGCAAATGTAAGGCAAGGACCTTGAAAACCAAATTCTAGAAGGTATCAAGAGACAAGCATAGGGAAAAAAAAAAGAGAGAGAGAGAAGAGAGAAAAGACAAGTGACCAAGACAGATGCATAAATACAAATTGGCGAGAAGATGCGGTTTCCCAGAGGAGATGGTCATTCCACTGATTTTCACCCCAAGCTGAAGGCCCTCTATTCAACTGGGAGGACATCTTGGGTGTGTTCAGTAACCTGGGTAGCGTCTTTGCTCTTCGCTGGGTTTCGGCTTGAGAAACAGAGAAGGGGAAGGGTGGTTGGTGCATAGGGCATGTGTGAGAGAGAAAGATGTAGATGTGGAAGGAAGGATTTCTCTAACTAACATCTGAGATTTGCCACCCACTGGAAAAACATTAGTGAAGCACTACCCTAGGCCACCTAATGTGGGGTCCTATGCATCCGTGGGACAATTTCCATCTGACAGCTTCTTACCTACACATGCATTTCATATTCGGAGCCAAGGAAGGGGAGAAGTGGATGGACCTGGTGGGCCTGCAGGTGATCTGGACCAACAATCAGAAAGAGCTTGAGTCTGGTGCTGGCTCAGACACCAACAGTCTAATCTGTCTTTCATCTGCTCCCTCTTGGATCCCCTGGACATGCTGGAAATAATGTCTGACTGTTTTAGGGTGATTTGCTGGCTGAAGCAGCTGAGAGAATGGAAGTTTGGAGAGCAAGAACCAGGCCACAGCAATCTGTTGGCCACAATGAACCACACTGTAGACTGCCCTCAATGCAGTTCAAGTCATCGTTTCTTGCTAACTCTTCCCTGTGGATTACCTGCTGACTGGCCTACAACTTCACCAAACTGGTAGGAACAGATGTTCTACTGTGATGAGAGCCTCACAGAGTAGTGTTTGAACTGAGAGGATTACAGAGTATCGGGGCCAGAACTCCTTCATTTACAGATAAGGAAACTGAGCCTCAGGGAGGAAAATATTAGAGTTATTGGCTCACATTTCTGTTTCCACAATAAGATTATGAGGTTCTCTGGGGTCAAGACTATGTTTTTGAAGCCTCAAAGCCTAGCAGAAGGCTTGGACATTAAAACGTGCTCAGTAAATGTTTGTGAAAAGGAGAAAGGGAGGGAATAAGGGAGGAGGGAAAGAGGACCAGGTAGCAGGGGCAGAGCTGGGCCTCCACGCAGGCCTCTCCCTGAGGCATGCTGGCCACTGGGAGAGCCTCTCATCCCCTCTCAGCACTGCCCACTCGAATTGGTGCCCTCAGCAGGTCAGGCTGGCTCTCTATTGCCCACAGAGCATCTCTGATACCAGACCCCATGGCATCCGCTGTTCCACAGCAGGGCCCAGGCAGGGTCCCCAGGTCTGTGATGTGAACAACATCAGAAGACCAGTCCTGCTTTCTGCCAACTCCCTCGTGAGGACTATGCCTGGAGCATCAACTTGGATTAGTGTCTGTGGCAGTGCGGGACCCAGGGCTGGAGCCTGAGAGCCAAGAGTGAGGTGCCCAGGGTGCCCCCAGGACACAGGCAGGATGGAGCCTAGCAAGACATCTATGCAAAGGGACAGAATTCTGGAATTCCAGAATTCTGGAAAAATCTAATGAGGCAGGACCTCAGTTTCTGAGGTCCAGAGAGCAGAAGGGAACTTGCTCAAGCTCACCCAATGTCAGCAGCAGAGACAAATTAGAGGCAGGGCTGGTCTCTTCAGAGGAGGGAAGAGGTAGGCTCAGAATGGAGAGGTAGAGAGGGAGCCGGAGCAACAGAGCAAGTCCCTGAGGAAATGTAGTACAGTGGCAGATTCTGGTAATAGGACAGCAATAGCCTCACCCATGACTGGGGAAGGGGAATGGGTGTAGGGAGTGGGAAGATACCAAGGGGAGTTGGGGGGAGCTGAGCCAGTCTGTATTGTCTGTGTAGTCTCAGTCTTGCTCCACTTTCTGCCAGCCCTGGAATCTACATCATCTCTGTCCTTGCACTGCCCCCACTTTGGGGGTGGAGAGGGCCCAGAGCTGGGAGTGACCCTCTTCTAAGCCGCCCTTAACCATGTTAGTGGTGACACCTTCTGCAATGTCCAGTGAGCTCAAGCATTGCACACGGAAATGGTGGTCTTGTGTAAAATCACTGAAGCTTCTTGTGGGGCCAGGGGTAGGGAGGCAGGGGGGCAGGAAAGTTGTTGGGGCAGCTTCAGGATCAGATGGATGTTGGTGTTTTCCAAGCATTTTTTTTTAAGCAGTAGAATTTTTCACCAAAAGAAATGTTACTCCGAATGTACCAACCTGCTCAAAGCAGAGCTGCTGGGATAAGCTTTCCTCTTATCCCAGGGTTAGTCCCCAGAAAATGAGTGGAGCTTCATAGCTAGATTAGTTCAATCTACTTATCAGACTGGTGGAGAAACTGAGGCACAGAGAGCAAAAGGGAAATGCTCATTTGCCCTCAGGAGTAGAGGCAGATGAGAATTGAAGTCTGTCTCCCCTCCGCAGCCATGGGCTTCTGCTGGTAGAACAGACATCCGCTAGGATGGGGACAGACTGGAGAGACCTAAGGAATGTGGGTTTCACAAGATGGGGAGCCATAGAATGCATTTAAGCAAAGGCTTGCTTTCTGACATTCCAGTTTGACAGCCCAGCTAGGATTTTAATCTCCCAATGTCTCAATCCCTTGATCGAGAAGGCCAGCATATTTGAGAAATATCTGAGAAATAGCTCCAATAACACAGGATTAAAGAAACTCGGGGATAGTGGTTTGAACTAAAGAAAGACAGGTGTCATTTTGGTTAAGTTTTGGAAAATAGACCAATTGTCAATGAATAGATTCAATGGAAGAATCAGTGCTTCCTTAAACTGCAGGAGAAATTGTGCTCGTTCATTCATTGGCCTAGTGATATGGCTTTAATTAGGAACTCAACAATGATTTTATTTACTTTTAAATTTTTAATGCTTATTTATTTTTGAGAGAGAGAGAGAGAAAGCACAAGTCGGGGAGGGGCAGAGAGAGAGAGACACACACACACACACAGAATCTGAAGCAGGTTCCAGGCTCCCAGCTGTCAGCACAGAGCCCAACGTGGGGCTCTAACTTACGAACCGTGAGATCATGACCTAAGCAGAAGTCAGATGCTTAACCAACTGAGCCACACAGGCACACCCCCCCCACCCCCCGCCAATAATAATTTTAAAAGCCCCATCTTGAGCTCGCAAGTAATGCAAAGAACTAATAAATATCTTCGGAAGCCAGACAAGAACTTCTGCTTCTGTCTTCCCTGCCGGCTTGTCATGGCCATGCCTTCTCGTGGCAGGCCTCCACCAGCCTTTAGGACAAGTCTTAGTTTCTAATACCTTGTGGCCGAGGGACCTTCACGAGAGGACGTGAAGCATCATCTAAACTGGGCAGCACATGCATTTCTTCTGATCTTTTTTATTTTTTCTTTCCTTTTTTTTTTTATACGACCAAGCTGAGAAATGCTTGTCGGAGAAAATCAGTCACTTCCTGAGATCTCAGAGTCAAACCACCCCTCCATAGACACCCAGGAGAGCTGCTCTCTGGAGCCCTGGACTTTGCCCCCAGCCAGCACCCCCTGGTACATTATACACACGAAGTGCTTTACAGTTTATAAAGAGCTTTCAAGTGTATTCTCTCATTTGAGCCTCACATAAGTGCCTGTGGCAGACCAGGCAGGTTATTGTCTTAATTTCAGAGATGGTGAAAACAAAGGTCAGAGAAGCAAGGACACTTGCTCAGGATGGTGTCACTAGTTAGCATTTATTCAACAAATATTCATTGTTTTACTTATGCTTGCATATGAGTAATATTTGTTATTACAGCACGGGGCCAAATCTGCTGACTTGCTTCTCAGGACTCTCTCAGATGCACCAGGCTCTTTCTCCTAAGGATATAAATAAAAATGGATTTTCCACACGAAATAGGTCAAATGACTTAATACAGCCATAGACAATTCAGAGAGACCTGGTAAATCCTAAATGAGTCATGCTTCGTTTGAATAACAAGCCAGAGGAACTCTCGATCCTGCAGCAGAAAGAAATAGAATTATACAGTTGGAGGGAACTGATTATTAAGATCAGTGACTTTTAAACATTTTTAAAACACAAAACCCATTCTTAAAATAAAATCTTACCATGCAGCTCAATGTGGAAGCCTATCAATACAACATCTTTATAGAGCTTGAGGCCTTACTTAATATCTTTAGGAAATCTTCTTATTTATACAGATGAGAAAGTAAGCCCAGGAAGAGGTCCCTCGGGGGATCAGTGCGGGATAGGGCTAGAACCCCAAGCAGGTGGTATTCCCACTGAAGAGTCCCTGTGAGAAATGAGCTGATTGTCTCAACTCACTTTTTGATCCAGGCCCTCAGTGTTCCCCATATTACTAACACATCCAGTCCTTTCTCGTCTCCTTTTCTTTCCTTCAGTTGTTCCTTCTTTTCAGAATGCATTTCCACTGTGAAACTTGTGTTTTTTTCCCTTCCAGACCAAGGTCAAAGGGACCTCCCCTCCCCTATGAAGTTTCCTTAAGGATCGCAGCCAGAGAGACTCAGTCTTCCTTCTGAATCCCTCTGGAACTGTTGGTGACAATCTTAGGATGTTCTTCTTTGTCTTAGAGCCATTTGGAACTTAATCCCACTTCTGAGATATCATCCTTCCTGAGGACAAGGGCCTCTTCCCACAACCTAAAGTATCTTTCAGCTCCAAAATACTATGAAGTTGTGATCTCAAAAGATGTTACTCTCAAATAGAGTCTTTTTTTTTTTTTTTTTTAACAGAATTCATGTGTAGAATCAGTCTCATTTCTGAATACCCAAGCTCTGGCTAGTTAGACTCTATTAAAGCTAAACAAGATTCCTCCCATCTTGTCTTCTTCCTTATTTTTGAGCCCTTATAACACAGTTTCACATGAACAAACACTGTATGACTGACCTTGAGCAGGGCCTGAACACACTAGCTGCCTTTAGGGACACTGGCCAAGGAGTTGGACTGGCCTGGGCCCCCACCCTGGCCCTGTCATTTCTGGGCACACTGTGTCCTCCCTCAGAGCTTCTGCCTCTTCAGCTATTATGCATGTCCCTCCTCTGTGAGGAGCTGAAGGTAAGTTATACGTAGAGGCATTTATAAACTACTAGCTTGTTGAAACTGGCTAGCTTGTTGAAATCAGTGAGAAAAACTTTAAATTCAGTTTCTAAGATTTTCAAAACTGGTGTAATACCAAATAACTGGTCGATGTGAATGTTCTGTTTCTGGTGAGTTGTTCTGGCATTATATAGGCACAGAATCCTCTCCCTTGCAGGTGCAGTCCCCAGCCCTTGGATTTGCTGCCCTGGAAAGCAGATCCCTGTATTCTCCTGAGTCCAGCTGAAAATCTTCATTCATTCATTCGCAAAATGGTTTTTGAGCATCTACTGTGCCAGGCTGTTATGGCTTGAATTGTGCCCCCTCCCAAAGATATGCTGACGTCTTAGCCCCTGGTATCTGGGAATGTGAACTTACATGGAAACAGAGTCTTTGCAAACATAATCAAATTAAGATGAGGTCATACTGGAGTAAGATGAGCGCGGCTCCAATATGACTGGTGTCCTTATAGTGAGAGGAGACTCAGACCCAGAGAGAAGGGTACCGTGCGACAGTGGAGGTAGAACTTGGAGTGTTGGTGCCATAGCCAAGGAAGGTCGAGGGCCACTGGAAGCTGACAGAGACAAGGAAGGACCCTTTCCTAGAGGCTTGGATGGAGCATGGCCCTATAAGACCTTGATTTTGGATTTTGAATGTCCAGTCTCCAAAACTGAGAGAATACATTTCTGGGTGTTTTTTTCTTTTCTTTTTAAAAATATATTTTGCTTAACGGTTATTTATTTTTGAGACAGGGAGAGAGAGAGAGAGAGAGAGAGAGAGAGAGAATGAGCAGGGAAGGGCAGAGAGAGGGAGACAGAGGATCTGAAGCAGGTTCTATGCTGATAGCTATGAGCCCGATGCGGGATTCAAACTCATGAACTGCAAGATCATGACCTGAGCTGAAGTCAGGTGCTTACTTAACCAACTGAGCCACCCAGGCACCCCTCCTTTTATTTATTGTGGGGTTTGTTTTGTTTTAGAGCAAGAGAAAGGGGTTGGGGAGGAACTGACGGAGAGGAAGAGAATCTTAAAGGCTCCATGTCCAGCACAGAACGTGATGCAGGGCTTGACCTCACAGCCCTGGGATCATGATCTGAGCTTAAATCAAGACTTGGTAGCTTAATTTGGGCACCATTCAGGTGCCTCCAAATTTCTGTTGTTTTAAGTCACTTATTTTGTGGTATTCTGTTATGGCAGCCCTAGGAAACTGATACATTGGCATACTGGGGATCGGGTGGAGAATAAGACAAACAGCCTGCCTTTATAGAACTTACATTCTAATGAAAGAGGCATGGCCATAAACATGGATAAATAAGTATGAAAATGGCAGGTTCAGGTATTGAAGGGATTAAGCAAGGTCATGAGATATTTCTGTTCTTTCTCCAAAGAAGAGAAGCCCATGGAGGGGGTGGTGGGTGGAACCAGATCATATAGGGCCTTGGGGTGGGAAAAGGGATTCTTGTGGAGCCAGAGTGGCTGTAGACAGACTTAACTGGGTTTTTGAATAGATGTGGTGGCTTGGAATAGAATGGTGGTGATGGAGATTAAGCAAAATGAGCAGATTCAACATATCTCGTGATGATACAACCAAAGGATCTTACTGGTGAATTGGCTATGGAGTCATGAGAGACAGAGAGAGAGAGATTGAGAGAGAGAGAGAGAGAAATTGAAGATGAACCTAGATTTTTGGTTTAAGCCAAAACATTTATTTTTGGGTGGATGGTGAGATCATTTATTGAAATGAAGAAGATTAGGGAAGGCAAGTGCGTCAGACAGGAGAGGGAGGGAATCCAGGGTTCTGTCGGCTTTGAGAAGCTTGTTAAACATCTTTGTGGAGATACAAGCATGTGTGTTCAGTGGCAAGAGGGCCCCCAATCCACATCCTTTCTCCCCTTCTGGCTACAAGAGATCATTCCAAATCCCCAGGTCTCGAGAGGCTGGAGAGTTTCCTCCTATTGGAAGCCTTTTCTCTCTCCTGTGTTACAGAGGGCATGTGAATAAATGCCCTGGAGGCTCTGAATAACCACGTCTGTAGGCAACTTGCTAAGTAGCACAGAAGTTTTCAAACTCCTTTACAAAGTATTTTGTACTTCAAAAGCTTCCTGCAGCGTCTTCAGAGCTGTGTCTAGCTTCCTCAGCAGAGTTAGGTCTCTTGGGGCTTCTAGGCTAAAGCTGGTGGAGGGGTGGGAGAAGCTGCAGGTGACTCTGGACAGAATTCCCAGGACTCCAGGCTCCAAGCTGCTTGGCTAATTAAGAAAGCAGAAGAAACCTTTTGCTTTGCACAGACCCACTTCCTGCACAAAGAGCTTGGGGGAGAAAAAGCCCCAAATGCCTGCTCTCTGGGCAGGCCAAGCCTCACAGAAGGGCGCTGACTCAGAAATAGCGGCTGCTTGCCCTGAGAGCCGGCAGTTGTTGGCACAATCAAAGATCAATTAAAACACGCCATTCTGGTTTGCGGTCCCACACCAGTCCCTCCAGGGCACTTGCTCTATCTTTCAGCTTCCTCCTAAAACTTCTTTGCTGCCTAATTAACCTGGAGCACACTGGCCTGAGAAGGAGGCAGGCTGCGTAGGAGGGAGGAGCACTGTGCCGGAGTCCAAGACCCAGGGCTGGTCCTAGCTCCCCTGGCATTATTCCTGGGGCTGTCAGTGAGTCATTGAATTCCCTGGGTCTACGGGTCCCCAACTCTGAAACAGATAGCTGGTCCACCTTGCGTCTTGTGCTTCCAGAGTTCATCCAGAGAGTGAAGAGAGGAGGCACCGAGCCAAACTCTAAAACTGGAAGTTCCTTTCCAAATTTTTTAGATATAGAGCATAAACAGTGGGACAATGCATATATTTTTACCCCATCTTAGAAGTTATCCTAAAGGAAAATAAAAAATCCTCCTTCTCTAGTTGCAAAGTAGTTTAGGGGGCAGAAATCAGCGGTCCCAAAACTCCTAACGTTTCTTGCAGCTGATATAATCTCTCCCTGGCTCCAGGGGCCCATGGTGGGGGGTGCCAGAGAATGGCTGCAAGAAAGGGTCCCTGAATCTTCTAAGGGAAGGTTGCCAGACTGAGCAAATAAAAATATGCGACGTCCAGTTAAATTTGAATTTCAGATAAACAGCAAATGATTTCTCGTATAAGTATGTTCCAAATATTGCATGGGATATACTTATACTAAAATATTTTTTCATTGCTTATCTGAAATTGAAATTTTACTAGGGGTTCTTTTATTGGGCAAGTCTATGGGATGCCTGGACATCAAACGAAGGATTCAGCAGGCCTAAGAGGCCACTTGGGTCACTAATATGCCTCACTCATGCCTCTAGGAGAGAGCCGTGCCTTCAGGGTCAGGGCTCCTTACCCTTAAGCAATTTGGATTAAGGAAATTGTCTTTACTAACTCAATCCATCTGTTTGAGGACTCCCTATGTACAAAAGGACATTGTCTAAATATGCAAGGCATGTAGATCTAGTCACCAGGGACTCAAACCTCAGAGAGTGTTAAAGGGAAAATGGGAGACCAGACTCAAAGGAGAAACCAGATAAATGGTTAGGAGGCTGTTAGCTGGGAAGGAGGACTAAGGAGAAGGCAAGGTGGGGGCCCCTTCCCATCCCCCAGGACAGCCACTTTTCCCACTGACTGGACGCTTGGGATCCATGTCTGTCATTGAAGAGCCAAAAATTAAGTCCTCCATTAAGAGAAACCTCGGGCTGCACATAGCCCCAGTTCCAGTTCCAGGAAAAGCCTCAGATTGTTCAAGGCTAAAGCCATCTTTGGACTGCCCTCAGATCAGCTAATCAAAAAACATTCCTATAGTCTGAGTCAAGGCTGGGAACTGCAAACAGTTATTTTATACAAACTAGCCAATTTCTCACTGCTTGCCTGAACCCCACGTGGGCCCTTTGAACTCACCTCATAATTAGTAATTTTCAAAGTATTCTCAAAAGTTATGATTGGTTCCCACCAAAAGTAATGAACACCTCACAGATACTGAATGGTCAAAGCTGTAACCAAGGGTGCTGTACAATTGTAAATGGTGCTTATGTGATGATGCTACATGTACTGTAACACCCCCATCCCTTACTCCTTAAAAACCCTGTTCGCTATTGTTCTTGGCTTCACCTTGCTGCCACTACACCGGTAGGCGGGTAGGCCCCTGCTCGAGCTTGTAATAAAGACCCTTTTGTATTTGCATCGGTGCCGGCTCCTTGGAGGTCTCTGGGACTCGCGATTTGGGTACAACATCATGTCCTTATGCAACTCTTCCTTGCGAGGTCCACTCACTGGAGTAACTAATGGGCTTTGGACACAAGCTTTTCTATGAGGTGAGGGGAAGGAGAGACAGACAGCATTACCTCAGGCAAATGTCTTACCTGAGAACAGCAAATTTGTGATTCTCAGCTGTGGCTTGTCATTAGCAAGACCAGAAGTGCACACAAAGGAAAAAAACAAAACTGGTCATTGACTCTGCCATATCCCAGACACAGAGGACACTTGTCTGGGGCCAGAATCTCCTTCCTTCCCTTCCTTCCTGCTTTTCCTCAGTGTTTCTTGACCAACCACCACATGGAGGGCCTTTATCTGACTCATGGGAGAATCAGCCAGAGTCCCACAAATCGGATGCTTACAATCAGAGGTAAGAAATTTAAGAAGCGGAAAGTTTGAGGACTGAGAAATCATGCCCCACCGAGGAATCCAGGAAGGCTCCCTGGAGGAGTAACTAGCATTTTGTTCTGAGTCCTGAAGGACACATGGGATTTAGACATGTAAAAATAGGGGAGAAAGAGGGCACACCTGGACAGAAGACAGTGAGGCAAAGCACAGAAATGGAGAAGCCCAGAGCACATGAGGAAAGCAGTGGTCAGGATGATTTCAGACCATTCTGAGGTTGGTTTCAGGATTCAAACCAGGGACTCAAGGGAGAACGAAGTTTGCATTGTCCTGGGATGCCCAGAGAAACATCCTGACCCACGTGTTTACTGGTCTCTCTTTCCCCTCTCTTGAACACATCTTTCTCTGTTGGAGGCTCATTTATAACTTAGGCAGCCTCCTTCAGCGGGAGCAGGTGTTTCTCTGGGATGAAACACCTTGGGAAGCAGAATATACAAGGGGGAAAAAGCATGTCACAGCACAGCCAGGTGGCGAGAAGCCTGGGTCGAGGCAAGGGCAGAGGGAGGAGGATGCCAGTTGGTGTGAGGTGACAAGGCAGCAAAAGAGAGTAATTCCCTTCCCACCCCCCACTTCTGAAAATATGGATTGACTACCCTCCTTCAGCCCCAATATACGAGATTCTATCATTGGAATGCCTCTCTTTGAGTCTTGACATCTCCTCCTTCGAGATGTCCCTTTTAAAATGCTCACATCCTCAGGAAGGACTGTCTACGTTAGGTTCCTCAGAAAGCACAGCCTGGGGTAATTAATTGCATAAGTATATTGGCTTTGTTAGGGGTGCAATCCCAAGGAGCAAAGTAAGAGAAAAGGGGTGTGAGGCTGAGAGAGAGCCAACAGAAAGGCACGTTCCAAGCTGGTCCTGACTTGTTATAAACTACAGCTGCTCATTTTGTGAGACTATCTTCTGAGAGGTCACATGACAACTGTATACGAAGTTCCTTCTCAGTCTGGAAGAGGAACTATCTCCTAATTTGGCCCACGGAGCATGTATTCCTTGGCTCCTCTCCTCCCTGTTGTGCATGCATGAACATCAGGTAGGCCACTAGGCATCTTATGTGTCAGATCAACAGGGAAGCCATGCTCTGCTAGGCATGGCCTTGAGTGGAGACACTGTGGGGTCAGGCCCAGGTGAAGGTTGTTGGGGCCCACACAGAACTGGTCACTGCAGTGAAGACTGGGGCTGAGACATACGGTCTTTGGAGAGGCCAAAGCATTTCTGGGGCTGCCTAAGAGGTATCTGGTTCAGGGACACTTTATTATGAGCAGCTCCCTCCCAGGTTACCAATCAGCTCCCTTAGCAGGGGCAGACTGCTGAGAGCAGGAGCCGGACACAGACTGGACCTGGCTACAGGGGGAGGTGGCTGGGGGCAGGTGGCTGGGGGCAGGGTGGGCAGCCCACAAACTCTGACTAGGCTTGGGGTGTGGCCAGGAGGGGAATTACCCTGAGAACCCAGTTAGGGCTGCTGGCCTGTGACTGGGAGGCCTCCAGAGGGCCTCTGCAAACAAATAGAACCTCCCAAACAAAGACGAAGCATTAAAGAGACTCCTGAGGTCCCCAGCTTTATTAATGGCCTATTCCAGCAGGGGAAATCAATAGCTGTTTAGAAAGGGCTTTGGGGAAGAAGAGAGTTCTGATGAAGAAAAAGGAAAAGCGAATACCTGCTTTCCATGAGGATGACAGTGGGTATCAGGATTTCCCAGATTGACAGTGTTTCTATAAACTTTTGACTGACACCTGCCAGGAAGGAGGGTCTGTGTGTGTGTGAGTAGAAATTAATGACTAGATAGATTTCTTAATCTGATATTCCCTTACCTACTCAGAGATTACCATTCCAAAAGAGAAAATACATAGTTTCCTAAAACACATTAGGACCTTCTTCCCCCAAGCACTCAGAAAATAAAACAGGCTTTTAAAGCTCTGGAGGACACATTTGAAAGGCTGTGCGCTTGTCGTTTGGCAATTAAAGTGAAAACAAGCCCAGATTCCATCTGAACGGGACAGTGTTTATCTAATACTTTTCTCTAGGAGCTCCAAGAGAAATAGGTTGTCAGCACTATTAGCATAATTTGGCAGCTGGAGAAGTAAAGCATGTGATGAAGGAACTGTTTGTGCGAAAGAGTGACGGCGTCGGGCATGCCTCTTCTCTGTGTCCTGTCTTCTCCATTAGTTGCCGGATCAGACTAAGGGTTATTGTAAAGACCTTTGATTAAGCACCTCATTATAAAGTGCGGAAAGATCACGGGGCGGGTGGTGCGATGCATTCCTTCATGGTCTGGAACTTTGTTCACTTTGTGCCTATTTGCCCCTCTCTGGCTGACAGGCTGGTACTCCACTAACCCAGTGAGGGCTCTCCTGGGCCTCCCCATACCTTCATCCTGCTGGCATTCACCCTGGTGACCTAGTGTGGCTTGTATCATAACCTCATAATACTTGAGTTCAATTCCCATCTGTTAAGGGCCTGCAATGAATGTGCTGTCCTGAGCAGAGCACTGAGTGGCCACATGAGGGCTGCACTTGGCAGAAGCAGAAAAGAGAGCCATTTGGTGCTGACTCCAGGGACCGTAGCCCCTGAAGTATGGTAGGTCTGCGAGGGAAGCAGGCATTCTGCTACCAGAGGCCTGCGCACAGGGGAAGGAAGCATAGTACGGCGGACAGTTGTCCCAATTTGGTTCAAACTGCAGCACTGTTGTAGTTGTTGGTCCTGGGGAGGTGAGTCATTTAACCTAGCTGAACCTGGGCTGCTTCATCTGTAAAATAAAGCTAGTGATCTCTACCTCAGCGCAAGAGGGTTACATTGTGTAATAGACGCATATTCCCACCACCTGGGAGGCATTCAGTAATTCTGGTCATTGTTACGCCTGGTTGAGTTGTGAGCATTTCCAGGTGATCCTATTTCATCGGACTGGAAGCCGTGCTTTCCTAGGTCCCTTTGTCACTCCTGTTTAGGCTTGTATCGCTTAGGGAGGTCCGCAGGTGGAAAATTACAGGCGTTCTGGAGCACGCCTCACATCACACCCACTGTTCCCACAGGAAAATCAGGAAGCTTCCAGATTGCAGGGCCCAGGCCCCCCATCTGCTGGGTGGGGTAGAGGTGGTGTTTGAACACACTTGTTTTTCTCTGCAGATTTCTTTGGAACTCTGAAAGGGCAGAGCCTGTTACTAATGAGACTGTGTTTTTCATCTCTGTCTTCTCCATCAGATGTGGTCTGTTAGGTTGGGGTGGGGGAAGGGGATCAGATCTCTGGGGACTCAGGATCTGCTCCCAGATTTCCTAAGTGACCAGGAGCAATTCCTTCAGGGGAAAAAAAAAAAAAACCCAACATGGTTCCTGGGAAAGCTGCATGGCTTCCCTCCCTCCTTCTGCCATTCCTCCCCCCATGCTCCAGCAGCTGCTGTTCACATGCCACCACTGCCGACCTTGACGCTGACAAGCCCCACCTCTTCTCCCACAACCCCTTCCCATGGGGCTGCCTTAGCTGAAAGGTATGGCATTGTGCTTTCTGTGCCCTTGCACAAGCCACACAGAGCCCCCGTGAGTGGGTAAAACACATCACAGAAGTGTACAATTTGAGCAGGAGGAGGATGAGGATCTTTGTCTCCACTGGTGTTGTGGAGGTTATCGATGGGCTTTTTATTTTGGCAGAGGTTACATGAGGCACTAGGTATCTTCCTCTTACAGGCTGAATCATGTCCTGTCCCCCGACCCCTCAAATTCATATGTTGAAGTCCTAACTCCACTACCTCAGAATATGACTGTATTTGGAGATAAGACCTTTAAAGAGGTCATTAAGGGAAAATACGTTGTATGATTGAACCCTAATCCTGTATGACTGGGTCCTCATAAGAAGAGGAAATTTAGACACGACTGGTACAGAGGAAAGACACAGGGAGAGGGTGGCCACCCACAAGCCAAGGAGAGAGGCCTCAGTAGTAACTAGCTGTGTCATCATCTCAATTGTAGATTTGTAGCCTCCAGGACTTGAGAAAATTAATTCCTGTTGTTTAAGCCACCCCAGTCTGTGGTTGTTTGTTAGGGCAGCCCTGGAAAACTGTTGGGAGCCATTCTGAACTCACTAGTTGAGAAAACTCCTTGTGAGGTTAAGGCAGGTTTGCAAGGACTACTGCTGTCAGATGATGATATCTACCCCCACTCAGCTATTTCTGCTTCAGCACCGACCCTCAAGGCACCTTGTTGATGGGTATCAGGAGTGATTTGTCCCCTTATTCTGGCCCTGGTATGAGGATTGCACCTTGTGAAGGAACTTCTTGTTTTGTGATTATGGAAGCAGACATCGTGTCTCCGACAGGTCCAGTTTTCCTCCATACTTTCCCTTAAGCTATAAATAGGCTAATGACACTTACTCATAAAAGATTGACCTTTACGTTTAAAATTCGGTTTCAACAGTTGCATTAGTCCAAGAGGTTCATAGAGCTCCACATGTGAATCAACTAACCAAAAATGTCTCTCATGCCCTAGCTATCCAAGAAATCATAGACAAAAAACTAGACACAAAGGTAAATGCACTCGAAGAAGCTATTCTATGTATTGGAAATGAGCTAAACTCTTTAAAGGTACCATTGGCTCTCCGGTGCTGTAAAGAATATAACTGGACAATTAAGTCTGGCCTGGAGACAAAGAGCCTAATTTAGAGAGAAGGAACAGATAAGGGCAGAACATAAGTTACTACATATACCTTTGCGAACTGGTGATGTATGGCAGTCCATTCCCCAAGGCCTACATTCCACAAACACCCTCCCTTACACTGGCAGCTGGGATGAGGATGGATAAAAGTAGTTAAAACATAAACCCAAATACAAAGGCTGACACATTTTAGGGCCCCCATGGTGTTTACGCATTCAGCATCAAATCAAAAAAGTTATTAACCAGCATGTATTAACCATACATTCTTCCTCTTGTGAGCCAGACAGAATGACTCCTAGCCTATCTATATACAACTTAACCTATGACTTAATCTTAGCATTATTAACTTAAACAAATGTGTATGTTATCCTGTTTTTCACTAAGAACACCCTGTTATTTTCTTTGTTGTAAGATTTACTCAACCTCACTGTAACTGGGGTAGTTCTGCAAGAATACTTCTGTAAACCTGTTTCTGCGCACTTTCCAAAGCATCTTATCACAGAGAATTATCCATTGTAAAAATTCCAGTTTTCTGATGTCATGTTATTGTTTGACCTATAAATAAAGTCCCAAAAGCTACAGGACAGAGATGCCTGACTGGCTGGCGATCAGAAAGAATCTGGGGGCTCTCTCACTCTCTCTTGCCGACACCGTCCATCCTTCAGGGACCCCTGGACCTGCTGGAGTCCAACTCCGGCAGCACACTGCTACACTTCCCATTCATATGTACTGTCATTTTTGTGGTGTGTTGTTTTTAATTTTTTTTCAATGTTCATTTATTTTTGAGAGACAGAGAGACACAGAGCATGAGCAGAGGAGGAGCAGAGAGAGAGATACACAAACAGAATCCAAAGCAGGCTGCAGGCGCTGAGCTGTCAGCATAGAGCCCGACACAGAGCTCAAACTCACAAGCTGTGAGATCATGACCTGAGCCGAAGTCAGTCCCTCAACCGACTGAGCCACCCAGGTGCTCCTGGTCTGTTGTTTTGAATAGGTGATCTTTCTTTTCCTTGAGTTTGAGGGATATATTCAAAGAGAGCTTGTTTTATTGATGACTAAGGTATTAGAAACAGCCTCATGAAGCTCTTGGCAGATTTAGAAAAGGACAGAATGCAAGCCTGTGTTCACCAATGTTGGTCCAATTGCGCTGCAGACCCTCAGCTGGAGAGATAATGGATCTATTTGTATTGGCACGAAAGGTTATAAGTTTATGAGATTTGTCCTGCCAGGAAGAATGAACAATACGATGGCAAGTTCTTCATCTTAAAAATTGATTTATAAGCGTCATTAGATAACTTGATATTTGTTTCACTTAAAAGGCTCTTTTTTTAAAATTTAATAAGAAATATGTTTCTGCCAGTTGTAATTCTAGTTAGCCTAATACAGTGTGTTCTGGGGTTCAGTTTTTCCTTCAATTGTTGATAATTTGATAAACCTTTATTACATCTGCAGTTCTTCCTGGGGCCAGAAGATTCTAGAATTTTTTATTTTTTTAAAAATATTTTTTATTTATTGGGAAAGTGCAAGCAGGGGAGGGACAGAGAGAGGGAGACAGAGGATTTGAAGTGGGCTCTGTACTGTCAGACAGGCTGACAGCAGCAAGCCTGATGTGGGGCTCGAATTCATGAACCATGAGATCATGAGCTGAGCCGAAATCTGACACTCAACCAACTGGGCTACCCAGGCGCCCCCAGAAATTTTTATAATAATAACTTTGTTTTGAACAGCACTTTCAAAGAAATCTCCTAACAACACTATGAGGCAATACATGTATCATTGCTAATAGCTAGGATTTGTGTAGTATTTTCTCTTTTACAAAGCACATTCACATATACCATCTTGTTTAATTGCCATGGATATTAAATGGTTGAAAATACATAGCAGTTTTTAATGCTGAGCTGGGATTAGAACCCACGCCAGAGTTTTTTTTTCATGATACCATCTTTTTTCTCCAGATAGGCTTAAGAGTTTGGGCCTCTGGTGGTCTAAAAGTCCTGTAACTAATTTCAACCCATCCTTCCAGACCCAATCCAGACGCCACCTCTTCTGTGCAGACTCTCCAGATATGCACAGCACAGAACTAATGGCTTCTTTATCTATAGCCCCGAAGCACTTTCTCAGGCCCTTCCTCAGAGCCCTCATCCTTTGTCCCTTATATTCTGGTTATCTATGTGCCCATCCTATTATCCCGACAGACCGAGCTCCATGAGGTTCAGAGGAAGACTTAGTGCTTCGCCAACAGTGCTCAGTGAGTGTGCTGGGTGTGAAGAAGGGAATTTGCATGCCCTGAATGTCAGGTTTAGACATAATCCTTGGCCAAATGAGAGTCCCATGCCTCTCAGAGTGAATGGGAATGTAGACTCCTTACCCATGAGAACTGGATACATTTTTCCCACTGGGAGGGTGCCTAATTCAAACCACCCTGCACCTAAGCCATCTTCCTGCTACTCCCCAGCTGCGATGATTTCTTAGTTCTGATTTTCCCTTGGGTAGGTTTCAGAGCTTCTACCCATCCATCCTGCATCCTTCAGCCTCCCTTGCCCCCCAGGCCTACTCTGCAAACCTGGAGTGGCCTTCAAAATGCAGACCTGTTAACTGTCAGATTCCATCTCGGCATCATTGAGGGACCAGGGGCAGCAAAAACTTGGCTGGGCGGTGCCTGTTAGTGAAGTTTCCCACTCTATTGATATCTCAGAAGTGTTACTATCGATAGGATATGCTTCAGAAAATTGGGGTGCCTGGGTGGCTTAGTCAGTTAAGCGTCCAACTTTCGCTTAGGTCCTGATCTCGTGGTTCGTGGGTTCGAGCCCCGCATCGGGCTCTGTGCTGACTGCCAGCCCAGAGCCTGGAGCCTGTTGCAGAGTCTGTGACTCCCTCTCTCTCTGACCCTCCCCTGCTCACGCTGTCCCTCTCTCTCTCTCTCTCCTAGAAATAAATAAAACATTAAAAAAAAAATTTCAGTCCCCAGTTTTTCAGAATGGTGGAATATTAATTCACAGTTATCCATTTCAGCTGCTAAATATTCTTTATCCATATACAGAATTCTTTCCCATCACTGCTTTTTCTATAGTCTCTAGGTTCTCTAAAGGTGTTAGCTGGACAGTGATAATGGAACACGCTCTAAAATCCAGGAAGCTGCCACTCCCAAGGCCTAGTCCCCAACCTAGGTCTGACATCCCAAGTCCCTCCCTCTCCTCATCTGTGTTCCAGACTCTCAACAGCTTCTTTGGCAAAGTCTTTTTTTTTTTTTTTTTTTATTTCTAGGAGAGAGAGAGACAGCGTGAGCAAGGGAGGGTCAGAGAAAGAGGGAGCCACAGACTGAAACAGGCTCCAAGCTCTGAGCTGGCAGTCAGCACAGAGCCTGACGCGGGGCTCGAACCCACAAACCGCGAGATCATGACCTAAGCGAAAGTCGGACACTTAACCGACTAAGCCACCCAGGCGCCCCTGGCGAAGTCTTTCTTAACTGCAGGTTGAGCTGCTAGTTCCTGACACAGGCAGACAGCAGGCTGTGCATGATTCTTCCTGGGCAATTCACTGAGAGTGAAGAGTGATCTTTTTTTGAGGCTCGAGAATATCAATATGCGGCTGCTTTGCTAAAATGCTTTCTGTGTCTCACAGTCAGAGAAATCTGCTTGCCTTGAGCTAGCCTCCAGTTTCTTGTTAAGAGCTAATTTTAGAGCTAATTTGGGTTCCATTAGTATATGGTTCTGTTGCAAATCTGACATTAACATCGGTGGCTTGATGAGTAACAAAGGGAGGGAAAGCCTTTTACCCTAACTGCAGCCAGGCAGGCACATATGGTGTCATTTTTCAAGGAACAGATTTTTGTCCTTCATGCCATTTCAGAGCCGTTTCCTTCTGAAATTACCAGCTCTAATTTAATGCAGAACATGTCTGGATGTCACTGCAGAGATCTAGTTAAACTGCGAGGGCTGGCAGGTCCCACAAATTTGCAAAAGCAGTGTTCATTTGTGCAGTGTAATGCCTCGCAAATCCATACTCATGGATTGGGCATCGGTCACCAGCAGGGTGGGGCTCTGCTCATAGAAGGGGAGACAGTTAATGATTCTGAGGCCGGGGCTCTGCTTTCACAGGCCTTAGTGGGGGAGGTTAGGGCATTTCCCATTTCACCATCAGGGCCAGCTGATGCTCCTCTGTGCCCACGTGCTTGGGCCCACACGGCTGTAACTTAGATCCTTGAGTCCTTCTGTGGTAGTGGTGAGGGAATCATGAGACCCGCTTGCTAACTTGAACTCTGCCAGCTGGATGGCTGAGTTCACTTGTAAACTTGTGAACTTTTAAGTTTACTTGTAGCTGGATGGATGAGCCTCACTTGTAAAAGGTGGGATTCTGAGATTCTCTGGTAGCTAAGCTCAATGCCCTGTAATGGCAATGTGCATTTATCTTAATACATTTTTTTCTGAGAACTTTCATGTAGTTATGTCCTATGATCATCACAACATCCGGCTGTGGAAAGCATTCCTATCTCACATTTGGGGAATTCTGACTCAGAGAGGCAAGGAAACTTGCCCAAGATCACACAGCCATGAAGAGGGAGAGCTGAAACTTGAACCCAGTTGGCTTCACTCTCAGGTCAAAGCTCTCAGAAGTCAACAGACTGAAATCAGAAAGTAAGTTTGAACACCGTATCTTATCAGGGGCCGCCTTAGAGAGCAGATACCCATGCCCAATAGGCCTGAACTATTAAGACATAAGATTGCACAATGACTTGGGAAATTATATTTGCTTTGGAACATGTAGGATCATGAATGAGCACCCAGAAGGGGCTGAAGTATCAGAAGAAAAGCACTAGAGCTGGTTCTAGTCTTAGCTCTCTTTCTGTGTGACCTTGAAGAAGTCACTTGGCCTCTCTGAGCCTTAGTTCCTAAATGAGACAGGGATAAACTATGTCTACTCCTTTGGATAGGTCTATGGTTCTATGACAACAGGTTCAATGCCAAAACCATAGAACACAGCAGCAGGTATAAGACTTTTGGTCAGGGCATAGCCTCTCTGCTCAAGACATTCAAACTGGGGGAAAAAAATGCTCTAGGCAGTTAAAAAGGGAAGCTGATTATAAAGGTTGCTTCTGTGAGTGACGAAGCAAATGCTAAAACAGTGGTTGCACTCAAATCCTCTAGAGCCAGACAAGGTAACAGGGAGAGGCAGGCACAGGATAGGACAACAGGGAGGTTGGGGACTGTGGTGGGGACTCAGTGGGCCAGCACTGCCTGACTGAACAGGACAGTGACCACGCTGCTCCAGGCAAACGCTGCCAAGCAGGAATGTAGATGCAGTGTGAACAGTATTCCAACCTTCCAAGAGAACTGGAGATCTGAATATTCATGTGAAATACCCTAATTTTTAAACCTTGGAAACCAATCCAAAGAAGTAAAAACCTTTTCATGCCAAACAAACTGTGTCTGCTAGCCATATGCCGCCCAAGAGCTCCAGTTTGCTAATTCTGTGCTAACATCTTCTGAGTTCGTTTGTGTCTATCTTTGCCTTAAACAATTCCAGAGGGCCTGTTTCCTGGCCTTACTTGGGAGCATGCTGCAGAAGTGACCCGCCGGTGCCATTTCAAGTCAACAGCACTTTGCATCACACAGATCTCATTTTCCTGTCCACAGCCTTTGAGGCTGGACCCCTGACCGGGGCCAGCATGAACGACGGGTTCCCACTCTGCTGGCCTGAAAATCGCCTTCTCCAGAGAGATAAACAATAGCAAAAAGAGGAAAAGAGTGATTTGGCCTTGCTAGTAGGGGAAAACAGATGAAGTCAGTTTTTTCTTGCCATCCTTTCTACTCCGTTGGATCACATAACCACTTTTATTGTTAATTTAGGTACAAATTAATTGCTGTACAAATGAACGAAAACACAGATGAATGACCTCACCATTAGTCGAAGCTTAACTGGCAATTACTCGCTTTGTAATCTAATATAGCAAATATTAGTGCAGCTGTGGGGTGTCCTCTGGCCCAATGCACTGCTAATGGGAAGAGTGGATGTCCCTGGAGGTTTCCTGAGACCCTAAGTAGACCTGTGAGGAAGGTGTGGAACCCAGAGCCTCCATGACTGCCTGTCTCCTCTCTCCAAGTGCAACTGAGTAAAGACAGTAGAGGATTTGACTGTACTGTTTTTTCCTCTGAAGGATTTCTTATTACACTTTGTTATTCTGTACTTATTTTTCCTTTTCTTAGCCACATGTAAAACATCAGTCGTAGAGAGTCCTTTAGAGAACGACACCCACAGACCCCCAGCGTGGGTATAAGAGCCCTCCTGGGTGCTGGGCACAGTCCCAATCCTGGCCCCGTGAGGTCCTGATCACACTGGGCTAGACCTCTCCAGTTATTTGGCCAAGCTTCCCCTGAAAGGACAGTAAGCATCTTGAAAGTAGGGACAGCATCGCATTCCCTCTTAGAGCCTGGGCTCAGGTATGGCACCTGGCACTGGTGTCCGTAGTGATGTTCAGAAGTGAAAAAAAGTAACTGCCGGGACCCCCACTTTATATGTCTGGGCACCTCCTCGGTGTATCCTCTCCACAGGTAAACCACGCAAGTAATTTTCTCCATTGTATCAGAGGCTTTTGTGATGTCCTGCCTAATTTGGTCATCTTTCATGTAACACTGGAAGTGAAAATATCCTTCTAGAAATACCTCCTCGGTTTCCATTTGCCAAATCAATCTCACCCCCCCCGCCCGCCCCGGCCCCAACAAGCAAAACGTAGCTACTTTTTGATCAGATGAAAAGATATTGTGTGAATAATGGAATAGTCCTGTACACATTTTTTTTCAACACAGGAGGAAAGTCCCTTAGTGAACAGCAGTCAATACCAGACTCTAGATTAAATCTAATGAATATTTTCCCCTTGCCCTTGAAATTGTTGCATTGGAAGCCTTTTCAAGTTTTTAATTTGAAGATGTTAGAGTCTCATCACAAAGAAGTGAAGGTAAAGTGATCCACTACTAGGTTTCTTGAAACACTTTAGCCATTTGAGAGCTTGTTTAGAATTCAGAGAATTTCTGACTCATTGGCAGGAAATTTTCTTAGTCTGCATACTTTACATTCCAATAAAAGAGCCCTTACTTTTAATCAAGAGTGGTTTAAAGCATCAATTGTAAGTCAATCATAATGACTTTCTTGTAGTCGTTCTTTGTTTCCTTATAGAGGTTAGCTGCATGGATTTATGCTCAATGAACTTTTTCGATTTTGAACTCTTTGTACTATATATAGAGCCTAGTGCAGTGCCTTACATTTGATCAGTATTTGTTGAATGACTGAGTGGCTGAATAAATAGATGAATGTCTTTTATTTATTCTAGAGAGTTCTTCCTTTGATGATGCTGACAGAACTCATAGATTTAAGTTAATAGGCTGTCAAGATAAAATAATGCAGAAATATCTGATTTGGCTCAGCTTTTTTTTTTTTTTTTTTACTTTTCAGATTTAGAAAGTGAGGTTCAGAGAATTCCAAGATCACCAGTAACCCTCAAGGGGAATTTCAGAAAATTGTACCAAATATGAATCTTAAGGTAAATGTGAGTTGCCATGGCAGCTTAACACGAGCTTTTTTATTACTTTTTGTGGGTTTCTGTGTGTGGCTTTGTTTCTATTTTTGTTTTTGATTTTTACATTTGTGCATTTCTCATAAATAACTGGGATTCAGAAGTATATGAAATGATCAGTTCATCAAAGCTCTTAAATACTTCTTGGGCACCTGGGTGGCTCAGTTGGTTAAGCATTTGACTTCAGCTCAGGTCATGATCTCATAGTTTGTGGGTTTGGGCCCCACATTGAACCCTGTGCTGACAGCTCAGAGCCTGGAGCCTGCTTTGGATTCTGTATCTCCCTCTCTCTCTGTCCCTTCCCTGCTCACACTCTGCCTCTGTCTCAAAAATAAACATTTACATTTAATTTAATTAAAAAAAATTTTTTAATGCTTCTTGTATTTCTTCATCCACCAGTTACTGTGGATCAGAGTTTTGTATTTTGTGGGTCAGATCTCTCTAGAGGTTCTGTTACTAATGCAGAAGGAATGGATAGAGCTCTGGATCCTGAGTCAGAAGCTGGGGACCAGGACCCAGGTCTGCAGGCTGTAGATATAAGCCCTGCCCTCATTCATAGTGTAGAAGCGATAGCCCCTGTCCTACCTTTCTCTCTGGTGGTTGGAAGAGCCAATAAGATGATGGATGTGAAAATGTTTTAGAAATTGCAAAGCATGCAAATGCAAGAGGTTAGGACTAATTCCCACAGTGTGTCCCTAGGAACAGACTGAGCAGATTGCATAAGGGGTACAAGGCAATCTTGGGACACTGCCTCGCTGCTCAAGAACTAAAAATTATGGGAAATTAACTTTCTGAGAGTCAAACCAGTGGTTCGCAACTTTTCCCAGTAGAGGCCCTCCTTTTTATCACCAGTGTATTTCCTATACCCAGTTCTACATGATTATATTTTTATTATTTGCTGATTGAAAAATACATATTGGCAAAAAGCTAATCTGAATTGTGACCACTCTTCAAATTATTCATATTTTACTTGTTGCTACGTCATAGTAATATTTTTGCCAAATACTAGTATGAGATTAGAGCAAACTATGTTAGTTATTGAATCTCCAGGCACTCAGGGATTAGCTGGCTTCTCAAAATAACTACCTCTGCTCTCAGATCAGGGGATTCCCGCATTAAACTGCACAATGTAAACATAATGAATGGATCAGAGCCGAGTAATGCATCATCTTAAGTAGACTCTGGCCTCAGGATGAAGTCAGACTTTACTGATGACATTTACACATCCAAAGAAACAAAGTGTTGGTCACAAGGAGATATGGTTGCTAGTAGAAGCCAGAAGCAGTAGCCCCACCCAGGTGAACAAAAGTAGCACAGTCCTGCTTAGGGAAGATATGTATTGATCTAGAGATTCAGTCTCAAGTCCTCACTGAACGACTTCTGTTTCACTCCAAGCTCAGCTGAGCATCCTTATTGCCAGCAGAGAGCAGCCAGACACACCAATTGTTAGATTTTATTGCGGATGAACGTCCTAGCTTTAGATTATATGTTCATCCTAAGAGCTTGGGTGAGGTGAAACCAGCCTCAAGCAATGGCTGACAGCCTCTGAGCCTGGCCCGGAAGCCCGTGAATGGCCTTGGGAAAGTTACCCTGCTGGCTCTCACATCTCTCTGCGTCATCATGAGCCAGCACGACTGACATTTGGGGTCCAATAATTCTGTGTTGTGGAGGGCTGTTCTGTGCATTGTAGGATGTTGAGCGACATTCTTCGTATCCACCTACAAGATGCCAGTGGCTTCCCACGCCCTCTCCCATACCCCAGTTGGGACAACCAAAAATGTCTCCAGACACTGCCAAATACTCCTGGGGGGGTGCTCCCCTGTCCCCCAAACTGAGGACCCCTAGTACAAACCATTCAAATGAAATGTCTACAAGATGCAATAACATGAGGTTCTTCTCCAAAGAGGAATTTATTCCTGAAACGTGCAATACATTCAATTAATATCCAGTGTTGCCTTTATCCAAAAGATAGTAGAATTCTTGAAAAATCAATTTCAAGGAGCTGTGGTTAATTTAGAAATATAGTCATGCTCTACTTCCCTATAATGCAAAGGAAATAAGGACTCTGGCAGCTCAGTGAACTGAAACTTTCTTTTGATGACCTAGTGATTCAAGGGCCATCCTTCTGAACGTCAGTTGTTCCTACTGTAAAAGTGTAAATAGGGATGGATTATGCTGGTCAGGGGAGTCCCTGGAAGCTGTTTTGTTTTAAAAAATAAATTCTTGAGGCACCTGAGGTGGCTCAGTTGGTTAAGCCCCCGACTTTGACTCAGGTCATGATCTCACAGTTCATGGGTTCAAGCCCCGCGTCGGGCTCTGTGCTGACAGCTCAGAGCCTGGAGCCTGCTTTGGATTCTGTGTGTGTCTCTCTCTGGTCCTCCCCCACTCATAATCTGTCTCTCTCTGTCTCTCAAAAATAATGTTAAAAACAAATAAAGCCTTGATTTATTTTCAGTTCTTTATTATGTGCCTATTCCTTCTAAAAATAGTACAAAAAAGATATTCTGGTTACCTGAAAAATTCAGTTAGTTCTGTGATGATAAATGGAGGCTTTTTGCTCACATGGCTCCAACTTTTTCTAAACAGTTCTTCCATCGAAAGTTCCTTCATTTGAGGAGAGCATTCCCACCACAATCAAACCCCTTAGCAGTGTACGGGGCATCACTGTACACTTATAGAGAAGTTTCCACCTGGTTCTGTTTAGGGGCAAGGTTTTCCATGTTGGCCTCTTTCCTATTCCTGGCTTCTAAGGTCTGTTCTGTCCCCAGCACTGATGGTTGGGGGAAGAGGCTCCGCGCTGAGCCCCACGTTGGGTGCCCTCCCATTGGCTCCCTTCTTCCTCCACCCCCTGCCCCACTTCAAGGACTCAGGTGTCCTCATTCCTCCTGTCTGGGCCCAGCTTCCCCAAGCCCAGTTTTGCCTGGTGTTTAGGAGAGGAAAATCTGGTTTTGCAAGCACACTCAGCCTTTGTGTCTGAGCCCTGGCTCTGCAGTTCCTGTGAGTGTGAATTTCTGGTCAGTGTGGACTGGGGGTGCCCTTGGGTACCAGTGAGAGAGCAGAGTGAAAGGAAAACACACAGATTAGCTCCAGGAGACAAGACTATGAATTAAAACCTTTTTATCTTGTCTCGTGTCTTACAAACTATGTGAGACAAAAATGAAGACAGAAAGGCATAATAATCAAGGCAGCCCTGCACAGAAAGCCTCTTCCCTTGAGAGCTATGTGCTGAGGCTGTGGCATTTCAGGGTGGCTGGGGCCTTGAGCTCTTTTAGTCCTTTAGGACTAGGGAAAAGTGGGGAAAAAGAAAACAAACCCTCCTTGGCTCTTTAGCGATACTATTAACAAAGAGCTTCGTTTGCGGCCCTGGGTTATAAAAGTAGCGTTTGAGACCCTGCAAATCACCCCAGTGGGAGGCTCGCTGGAAGGAGGAGGGATTTCCAGAGTCCACATGCAGGTAGGCTAGCCCATGCTCCAGGAGACCCCTCTGATGAGAAAAGGGGAACCTATTCCAGAACAGCTGCTCTCCATCTTGCCAAGGCCTCCAGTGACAAGCAGGGGAGAAGAAGCTGACCTTCCTGGTTAATATAAATGCTTTCCTTAGAAGTGTCATTCTCTCTTTCCCCAGCAGGGTGGGCTGGGTGCTGGCACAGACACCCAGCAGCTGCTGCTTGCCCTTCTGGTGCCCTTCTGGTACCTTTGTGCAGAAGAGCCCCACCCAGGGCTCCTGACCTGTGAGTGAAGCACCTCTGGTATTTCAGCCTCCGCCCAGCTGAGCAGCTTTTCCTGCTGCAGCCCTGCTCTCAAGGTCACTGCTTTCCCCAGTGAGAAGCCAGGGCACCAAATACACTAAGGGTACGGGGTGCCAGATATTTCATATATAAATATAGGTATATACATATATAATCTTAGGTAATCACTCAACAATATGTGAAGGAGGTATTTTTGTCCCCATTTTACAAATGAGGTAACCAAGACTTGGGGAAGTTAAGTAACTTGCCTGAGGTCATCCAGGTGGGAAGACTTTGTGAGTCTTCACGGAAAAGAACTAATCTGGAGGCTCTGCATGGCCAAGTGGTTCACAGTGCTGAGGACCTGAGAGATTTCAGCTGCCTCCTGAGCAGAAATGCAGAAAAGGGCTTTGCCTGAGAAGGTCAATTACAGCAGTTCTCAAAGTGAGACAGGAGCAGTCACACAGCATCTCCTGCGAAGAATCAGCACTCTCTTCAGAAATGCAAATTTTTCCGAGATTAAAGAAGTCCCCAATTTACTTCTCATCTGTAATTTTATTATGATATTCGCAGCAATAAAATGACTTGAGGGCCAGTCAAAGGCATCAAGAGTGGGTGCGAAGCTGGAGAATTCTGAGTCTTCATCTGAGCCCAGTGTCTTGGGGCGCCTGGGTGGCTCAGTTAGTTAGGCATCTGACTTCGGCTCAGAGCATGATCTTGAAGTTCCCAAGTTCGAGCTCCATGTCTGGCTCTGTGCTGACAACTGAGAGCCTGTAGCCTGCTTTGGACTCTGCCTCCCTCTCTCTCTCTGCCCCTCCTCTATTCACTCTCTGTCTCTGTCTCTCTGTCTCTCTCTGTCTCTCTCTATGTCTTTCTCTCTCTCTGAAATAAACATTTGGACCAGTGTCCGATTGAAAGGAACTCCACAGGGAAGAGAGGTGGTGGCAGCTGGAAAGAAAAGACTATGCCCCCTGGGTCTGTAGGATGAAAGCCACAGGGACCCCCCCCCCCCCCAAGAGAGCTAAAGGTGAGTCGGTGGGGGAAGGAGTGTTCTCTGCTGGAGGCCTCAGGCCTGCAGGGCTGAGTGTGAAGAGCTGTGCCGAGCCCGGCATCCGGTCGGAAGTACGAGTCTGGAGTGCCTGGCTCGGGATGCTGCAGCTGTTCTGGGGAGCTGCACAATTAGAATTCTCCTAGCGCTCAGCGCCCACAGGAATCCAGTCACGTGGTAGACGTGGTGCCTGGAGCTGGGGTCAATGAGAGCTCAGTCTGAGAGAAAAAGCGTTCCTTCCCTCTGAGACATATCCTGCTTTGGTTGTGCACTGCTGGGCTTTTGCTCACTTTAAACCTAACCACTTGCAGGGAGAGGATCTTGCATATGACCCCGGCTGGGTTTCCTGGGAGCTCTCAGGGGCATGGGTGGTGCGTGTGGGACAAAGGAAATCACTTTTCCTTCTGAGCAGGATTTTGGGAGCCTATTGTTTCTATCAGAGGCTCTGTATTGATACTTCCTTCTCTTTCAATCCATTTTCTCTTCTACCACAAGGCTGGCTTGTCTTTAAGGAGGGTGGGATCTGGTTCTTGGATAACTTTAGGGCTGCAGCTTTTTTTTTTAATGTTTTATTTATTTCTGAGAGAGAGACACACAGTGTGAGCAGGGGAGGGGCAGAGAGAGAGGGAGACACAGAATCTGAAGCAGACTCCAGGCTCTGAGCTAGCTGTCAGCACAGAGCTCGACGCAAGGCTTGAACCCACGATCTGTGAGATCATGACCTGAGCCAAAGTTGGGCGCTTAACCAACTGAGCCACCCAGGCGCCCCTAGGGCTGCAGCTTTATAGAGACAACTTCTTTCCTACCCTGTGTCTCCTCTCCTCGCCTGGCCAAGAATATGTAGCTAAAGTTTCCATTAGAATCTCTTGAATCAAAACCACGGCTTTGTTATTTCTGGGTTTGAGGGGCTGAAGGACCAGATCTCCTTCTCTTCTACTTTCTCCAAGTGTCTGGGTGGGAATGCATTTCCTAATCATTTATGCTCCCCTCTATGATCTAAATCTCCCAGATCATTTCCTTTCAACCCACTCAATCTCCTTCTGTTAAATGAGATATTGGACCTAAGATCTGGCCCACTCTGGGCCTTCCCTGATCCAGCTTGTTCTTATTTCTGGTGAAACCTCCCTCCAGACGCAGCACCAATAGCTCTTTCTGGAGGGAATTCGGTACTTGCTGGTTGTTTTCCACTTTGTTCTATGCTGCTGCTTTTTGTCCTTCCTAACTAACACCTTCATTCCTGTCAAAGACCTCTTGTCAGAAATCACTACCCTCCCATGTAATGGGCACTAAGGTTCTGTCAGAAATCCATGCTCTGCTATCAGCAATCACTGTTTTCCTGTCAGAAATGACTGTTGTGTCAGAAATTACCAGTCTTCTTTAAAAAATCACTGTCTGAAGAAAAGTCACCACTCTATTCAGAAATCCTTGTTCTCTTGTCAGAAATCCACTAACATCCTGTCAGAAATCAGCATTTTCTTTCAGAAAATCCCTGTTTTCCTGTCATAGACCATTGCTCTCCTGTCAAAAATCCCTGGTCTCCTGTCAGAAACTTCTGCTCTCATGATCCCTGTTTCTTGTCAGAAGTCATTACTTTCCCATAGGAAACCATTGCTCGTTGCCTGATCCTTCTCTCCACAGGATTCAGAGTTGTTTGCCATGCTTCGACATTGGCAGCTTTCTGGTGACTTCCTTACTGCTGGCTGTTCTCACCTGTTTTGCTGCATCTCTTTAAGCTCAGTGCTGGGGCAGTGGACACAGTCTCTTGGGTCCCTCCTGAGTGCTTACAGACAAATCCTTTTTGCGTCCTGGACCTTTTTCTCATCTCTTTGTTAGGGATGATAATATCACCTACTCTGCCTGCTTCACAAGGTTATTTAATTTAGATCAGTGACAATTTTGTCTTTCAGAAAGCTGCTATTTTGATCTCTCTTCTATAATTTTCACTCACTATTGTCCCACAGAGTTGGCCTTTCAACTCTACCCCTAACTCTTCTCTAACCCAGCAGAAATACCCCCAGTTCTCTAACACCCAGATTAACCTGTTCAGTTCTTTGTATGGCATGGTGTCCCGACCTGTTAGCAGCCTGGCCACATACAACAACTCCCCCTGCCCCCCGCCCCCCAGTATGGTCTAGTTTGGGTTTCCCTCAGGGTGTGATCTGAGCAGCTCAGGGGAGAACAGGATTATCATCATCCTCTTTCTAAAGCAGAGTATTAATGTGGCCCAAGATTGCTTGAGCTTTTGTACCATTTACCATATAGAATCTTCCCACCCAAAAGCTCCACTTTTTCAAGTAACTTTTTTTTTTCTATTAGAGGCTTGTCATTTTCTTTGAATAGATTTTGCATGTCCTCTTAGGATAATTTCAAAAGACTTAATGCTTTGGATTCTTTAGGGAATGGGATGTCTTTTATTTTTCATTGGGTTTTTGGTTTTTTTTTTCCAAGTCTTCATCACTGGAATCTAGAAATGGTATCGACTGAATTTTAATCTTATAATCTGCAATGCTGCTGAACAGATTTGTCATTTCTATTAATGTTCCTAGAATGCTCTGTATCTTTCTTAGAGTCCTACTCATTCTGGCTTACAATGGGGAAAGCTTTGTTTATGGCAAGTTGTAGCAGTGCTCCAAGCTGTGGCATTTTCCTCCTAGGAAATGCTCAACATGGGTGACAACCCTCTCTTTAGCAGGAGTTTTGCTGGCTACATGTAAAAGAGTAAATCAGGAAAAGAAAATGAGAATGACATTATTAAACGGATAGTCTTTCTTTCTTTCTTTTTTTTTTTTTTTTAAAGTAAGTTCTGTGCCCAACGTGGGGCTTGAACTCCCCAACCCAAGATCAAGAGTCACATGTTCTACTGACTGAGCCAGCCAGGCACCCTTAGAGGGATAATCTTTAATTAATTTTGATTTCTATTTTTAAAAGTAGATCTTTCAAGAGCTCTGGTAACTCAACCATTAATAGCAGCAAATTGCTTACCACATACTTCACAACTGAGCACTGATCACACCAAAGTGGAGAACACCTGGCCTGACAATTAAAGCAGGATTTTTACTAAATTGTACACTTTTAAAATGGTGGATTTTGAGATATGTGAATCATACCCTCCCCCCCCAAAACCCCCACAAAAACTCAGGGGAAATAAGAAAAAAAAAACAACAACATAGGTTTTGGAGGCAATATATTGAGTTTATAACCAGTTCTGCCTCTAACAGGCTCTGTGACCTTGGACAGTTACTTTATTTCTCTGAGTCTCAGTTTCATCCTATTAGATTACGAACTGCCTCTCCTTAGTTCCAGTGATAAAAGAAACTCTCCTCCCGTACCCTGTGGAGATATGGAGTGGCCATTCAAAATATCTCTTTTTCCTAGATGTAATGATTGGTTCAGATGTGCTCATGTGACCCAAAGAGGATTAGTCAAGGTCTTGAAGAGGGCTGATGTGGAGGTTGATTCAGGGGGCTCTCTCTGAAATTATAAACTGTAAGGCTTATGGGGGTCAGGGATAGTGGGGCAGGGCGGGGTGGAGTCATCTTTTTCATCACAAAAGAAGAACATACTAGAAAGTAAAGCTAACCCAGACAAGATGGAAGGAGGGAGAGATCCTGGTAACGTTGTTTGAACACATGGATGCAGTCTAGCCAGAGTTAGACAACTCCTGGTGTTTTCATTTTTGTTAGCAAATAATTTCCTTTTTTCTTAAGCTTGTTTGAGGTGAGTTTCTGTCATAAGCTACCCAAAAAGGCCTAAATAGAAATATATTCTATAAAGCTGTTGTGAGAATTATTTGTGGCAATACTTGTACAGCAGCCAATGCTTGTGTGTAACATGTATTCAAAAATTGAAACTTACTATAATCATCATCAATACCATGCAATAGATAGGGACAATTCTGTGTTTGCTTTATACCTTACAGTAGTTAAGACAGTGCTGAGTGCCAAGTTAAATCTCAATAAACATCCTGATAAACTAATTGATATCGCTTAATACAGAATTTAAACATGAATTAAGCAGAGTTTTTCTCTCTACTCTCAAGAGATAGAGACAAATCTACAAAATGGAAAGAATGTTGAACTCAGGGTCAGGAGAACAGGTTCCATTTCTGACAATGCTCTTTGCATACTGTGTGCCCTCAGGAAGGCACTTCCCTTCTCTGGGCCTTGGTTTCTCCATTTGTCAAATTAGGGTTTGGCGCTAGATGATCTTAGCCCCTTGTAAGCTCTAACCTTGAGATTCAGAGGAAAAGATATCAGGGAATTCTTTCAATACCCCATGGTTTCAGAGGGTTAAAAATCTCAATCTCCTGCCCCCTTTTGCATCCCTCCCCACAGTTTCCCACAAGGACACATGGCCAGGGATAGTCAGGGTAGTTGGTGATGACCACTTGCAAGATTCTGTATCCTCACAGGAAGATGCAAGAAAGTTCAGGACTCCACTTGCTAATGTGGGAGTGTTGCTGGATACATGTTAGAATGATTTTCAGCCATGAGGCCTGAAATATAATGTAATGTCCAGAAAAATCAACAGAAAGAATATTTTTCAGTAATCAAGCATTCATTTAGAGCCCTCTAGAAATGCACCGTGCCAATTACTAGGGAAAAAAGGGACTAAGTCTCTGTTCTTGAGGTCAAGGAGTCTTACAAGGACTATTCCTCGAATGTCTTGTTCATCAAGATTTCTCTAGAGTTCAGATGCAAACAGAGATTTTGCTAACCTCTTTGGGTGCCTACTGTGTGCCAGGCACTGGACAAAGTTAGTGTATGTCGTCTTGTCACTTGGTTATAACTTCCCTGTACTTGCACCTCTCAGAAACACTGATCTGGCTGAGGCATGGAGATATAAGTCTTTGTAAACAATTTCTCCCTTCACATTGTGGCCCTGACCCTCACAGCCTCATCTTCTTTCATCCTTGCTGTCTGATCATAAATGGAGTTTCCCTCTGTGGGGGAGCTTAGAGCTGCAGCGCATATAGGCATCTGAAGCCCCTGCGCTGTGGAAGACATTAGGTATTGATTTTTACTCAAGTATTTGAGTAATTATTTTTATATTAAAAATAAATATTGAGGGGCTGGGTGGCTCAGTTGGTTAAGCATCTGGACTCTTGATTTCTGCTCAGGTCATGATCTCACGGTTCATGAGATCAAGCCCCATATTGGGCTCTGTGCTAACAGGGTGGAGTCTACTTGGGATCCTCTTTCTTCCTCTCGCTCTGCTCCTCCCCCGCTCATATGCTCTCTCTCTCTCAAAATAAAAAAAAAAAACATTAAAAAATAAATATTGATCATGGAATAAACTTTAAGTTTTTTTTTTTTTTTTTTTTAAGAGAGCATGAGCAGGGAAGAGGGGCAGAAGGAGAGAAAGAGAGAATCCTAAGTAGTCTCCACACTCAGCACAGAGCCCAATATCGGGCTTGATCCCACAACCCTGGGATCGTGACCTGACCTGAACTCAGGAGTTGGATGCCTAGCCAACTGAACCACCCAGGCATCCCTAAGATTTGAACAAATCTAAGATTCATTCATTGTTTCCAACAAATATTTATTGAACGACAACTGTGTGCCAGGCATTATCCTAGGCCCTGGGGATTGAGCAGTAAATAATTCAGTAAAAAAAAAATTTTTTTTTGTCATGGGGTTCACATTCTAGTGAAGTTAACAGACAAAAAGCATAGTATTTCGGACAATAACATGTGCTATGGAGAAAAATAGAGCAAAGAAGGGAACTTCATAGACGTGTCCAGCTTGCAAAGGATTGCTTCAGACTTCTCCATCTGATTCCTTGGGGCTCCTTCTTGCTTCTGCCACAAGGGTTGCCTGGGTAGGGGTTGGGGGGTGGGAGTTGGGGGATGGGGTGGGAGGTAACCAAGAGATCAGCTAGCCTAAGAGATGCATCTTGAGCATATTGACCCAAAAAGAGGAGATGCTGAAGGAAGGGAGAAGGTAGCTTGCCCACCCAGAGGTGCCTCATGGGCCAGAACCCACATGTTATGGGGCCATTTTCTGTGCTTGAGCCCTCTTTAGCAGGCTTCTGTCTATATTCCTAGCTCCTCACTCAATGCAGTCCCTGGTTGTGTTGCTTGGATGCCCAGATGGCTGCCTTGGGGAACCTCCTTCCACTGCTGACTCACCTTCACCCAGGTCTACCCAAGCTCTTGGCTCTTCTAGCCAAAGGCAGCCCTGCTCTCTGTCACCATCTCACCTCCTGTGGCTTCTGAAATTTACAGTGTGCCAGGCACTCTCCTAGCCACTCACAGTGGTGGTTTCTCATGGCTCACGGCAGGGCAGAGGAACGAGAAGGGAGCCCGATGAGCAGTGGGATACAGGGCAGTCTTGCCACATAGGACAGACATACAAGCCAGTGCTTCTCAAACTTGCTGATGTAGCAAAGTCACCTGTGTACTTGTTAAAATGGAAACACCCCCCGAGTTTCTGATGTAGTAAGTCTGGGATGGGGCCCCAGACGTGTAGAATCTACATGTCTAACAGGATCCAAGTGCCCCCTGGGCTGCTGATACTGGGCCCACACTGAGATTCTCTGCTCTAGGCCCCCTGGTAAGGAAGGCTGTCTGCCTTCTGTGCCCCAGCCTCCTGCTGGGCCCTTCTCTTCCCTCTAATTTGTGAACCCTTCTCTCCCTTCATTGTCTTACCTTCCTAGACCATCTGGTTTTCTCTTTCACTCTAAAAAATGCTTTTGGAATGTGATCTGAAAAAAAATTATACTAAGAGGCAAATGGCTAGTCATAACTAGCATCCTTTCCAGGAATATTTGAATTTTGACTGTCCAATAAACCCCAAAGCTAAATAAAGAAAACTCTGATGGTGGACTCCAGAGGTCAGCTAGTGAATGGTGCCTGTGTTTGGGGGCCCAGAGCCTGAGAAGCAGTGTAGGTGGCCACTTATCATACCTCCTGCTGTGTGCCTATGGGGGAATGTCCTCCCCGCCCCAAGCCTGGCTAAGAATTGAAATTCTGTGTCCCTCTTCTCCAGAAGCAGTGAGGCAAAGATGCCACTACTGAAGAGAAAAGAAACTAATGGCAATAATTAAATCCCCCAAGGAGACAGGATCCTCAGTGTCCTTTGTGTTCTGGGAGTGTCTCTTGCTTTGGTGAAAAGAAAGAAAATCTGTTGTGACAGGCTCTGATTCCCCTGCTGAGGGAGGCCCTGCTGTGGTTGCATCAGGGCCTGGGTCTGACTCTGAAAAATAAAAAGAGCAGGATTTGAAGAATTAAGGTCATGCTCCCCTACCCCAGGTTTAAAAAGAAAGAGTGGGCAGGCTTGGGGGGTAAAGGGGGGTGGGGAGGGCTGCATAAAGAAGAGGCTGGAGAAGAAGGTGCGTGGAGGCAAGTCAGCCTGGCCAAACTGCTCATCTGTCCAGAATTTCAGCCTTGAGCTCTTGCCCTCCAATCCTGAGAGGCATATCTTAACCTCATGGCCTCTCACCCATCTTCTGAGAGGCAGTTGTCTCCCGGGAAGAAGGAAAATGCTGGCAGGAGAAGGAGCAGAGAGGAAGGAGGAGGGTCTATGGGTGGGCCAGAGGGAGTTGTCCCTCCAAGCTGACTTGAGGCCAGTGATGTGGCATAGGTGACAAGTACTGGACTGGAAGCCAAAGGCCTGAGTTCTTGTTCTGGTGTGGCCGGGTGCAAGTTACTGTCCTCTCCACCACCCACCAAGGAGTTAGCTGAGATGACTTCTAAATATCCCTTCAAGGATGCCTGGGTGGCTCCGTGGTCCCCCCACCCCCATTCTCTTTCCCCTCCCCTATAAGGCATCATGGGTTTACTCCGCATCTTTTTTATTAATTTCCTGTGATGTGTGTTTATTTATGTAAATGGTTTCATATCATATAGTGCATTCATTTTCTTCCTTCTTCCCCTTGGCCCTAAGCCTGTAAGGTCCATTTGTGTTGCTGTGCACACTTCTAGTTGGCTTTCTTCCTCCACTTTCCCCACAGTGGTCTCTGGGTGACCTTGAGCCTCCTCTGACAGCAGTGCCTCCTCCATCTCCTAACCTGACTCATCTGCTTTCAGATTGGTCAGCACAATCTTTATCTAATCTTGGAGTCCACCAACTCACAGAGAATGTTGTCTCCCTGTACCCTTCTTGAATGGTGAAGACTCTGGGCAGAGAATTGAGCACTGATGTCTGTGCACCTTGTCTCAAAGGAGAGGGAGATGAGGGGACTCTAGACCCGTGGTCCTTGACAACAGGACCTCTTCTGTGAGGTTCATAGTAGGCCTTGTGCTTCCTTCTATTGGTTGACTATTTCAAGGAAGCCTGTCTCCTAAAGGTAAACAATTTTTCCTACTCAGAAACATAATAAATGTATCCTTCATTAGCAACACATTTACTGTGTCTTTGGGGTCATCTTGAGGAGATTTTGGTTTCTTCTGGGGAGAGAGGGGACTTGTGTAAGCACAAGTAGTGTTGCTGGCATCGCAGAAGAGCTACATTTGATTTTCATGGCTGCTCTGGGCTCTTATGGGGAAGGGCATTGGCCTCAATTAAATTCTTTCATCAGTAATTCCCTTCTAATAAGAAGGGCTCAGTGGTTTGCCACTTCCTCCCAAAGCTTTATCAGGATTAAGTATGGTTTACTGAATGGTATCTATTATTATTCAGCAACTTTTCATGTGTTTCCTGACTTTTTTTTTTAATCATTCTTGTCCTTCTTCTTTACTCTGGCTACTTCCTTGTCCTTCTCCTTTACTCTGGCTACTTCCTCCCTCAAACTGTCTTTTCTTGGGGGCCTAGAGGTGCTGCTCAAGACTCAAGGTGCACCGCACAGGAAACCTTGACCTCAACCATGCCTCTATTTCCCTGGGCTATTGGCTTGTGTGGCCTTGATCTACTGGCTTGACCTCTCAAGGCCTCAATTTTCTTGTTAAAATAAAAGGGGGTGATGGAGAGTTGAGGCCTTCTGCTCTTGATGTCTAGGATTTTGCAAACTGTTCAATATTCCTTGGCATTTCCCAGATGTAGCACCTTTTCTCTCCTTACATCAGCTGTGACTCCCAGCCTCAAATGACTATGACCATAACGCTATGATCCCAACTCTCCATCATGTCCTCCTACCTCTCTAGCCCCCGGCCCTTTCTGAGGACTCTCTCCATTTCTCCCCTCTTTCTCCAGCTCATTCTCACCTACCTTTCCTCAAGGAATTCCCAGTCCTCTCTAGTCTCCCTCATTGAAATAACTGTCCAGGCATGAGGGGTCTGTCCCTCCTTTCCCAGCCCTCCCTGTAGTCCTGCATTCCCCCCAAGGGTCCTTGTCAGGTAAATGAAAGCTGAGTGTGCTTTGAAGGCACTTAACTTGTCCTAGAATTACCCCAGATTCTCTTTTTCTTTTTAATGTTTATTTTTTAGAGAGAGACACACACACAGAGTGAGCAGGGGAGGAGCAGAGAGAGAGGGAGACACAGAATCCAAAGCAGGCTCCAGGCTCTGAGCTGTCAGCACAGAGCCTGATGTAGGGCTCGAACCCATGACCATGAGATCGTGACCTCAGCCAAAGCCAGATGCTCAACTGACTGAGCCACCTAGCTGCCCCTAGCACTACCCCAGATTCTTGATGTTCCTCTTCATCAAGAGTAATATGGGAGCCCTCACTGTCATGCCAGAGTCTCAGGCTACCCCAAGATCCTCTATAGCTTCCCCAAACCTGCTCCTCAGGCCAACAAATCTCCTTTATGGCAGACTAATAGGCCTCTTGACCTTTCCTCAGTTAAAGCAAGCCCACAAGGATTCCCACCCTCCTGGATTACAAACTTGGGTATGAGATAAACTCTAAACTTCCAACCTGATTCTTTCCTCAATTTTAATCTCTTCCTTCTCCCGGTGCCCACTGGAGTGGGAAGGAGAGGGTCTCCACCCCTTCTTCTTGTATTATATACTCCACCTTCCATGGGGCAATGGCTCTTACAGACAGACCATTATACAGAAAATTGGCCTCTACTCTACGTTATGGAAGGAATTAATTATGAACTGAGGCCCCCAGGCTTGACTTTTGATGTGGGAATTGCCAGACAACCAGGAACTAGGGACAAAAACACAGTGCTTTACCATCCCCTAAATATCTCTATTCCATTTTGTATTTGTGTATGATCACTGGTCCTTCTCTAGACTACCATTATTCCTTAGGCAGATAAAATATGTATTTTTATTTTCTACTGCATGAAAGTCACTGTGCTGAGGGAGGAGGAGACCAATAACCAGACATGGTCTCTGGCCCCACATAACTCATATTCTGTGAATGGTGATTAAGGTAAATAAGCAACTAACCTGTAGGAGGAAGTTGTAAGTGCAGGAGAGGTGTGGTGCAATGGCTTAAGCAAGAGGGTTTTGCAGAGGACTTGGTGTGTTTAAAAAGTTTTTTAAATATTTATTTATTTTTGAGAGAGAGAGAGACAGGGTGTGAGCAGGGGAGGGGCAAAGAGAGAGGAACACACAGAGTCCGCAGCAGGCTCCAGGCTCTGAGCTTTCAGCACAGAGCCTGACGCAGGGCTTGAACTCATGAACTGTGAGATCGTGACCTGAGCCAAAGTCAGATGCTCAACTGACTGAGCCACCCAGGCACCCCTGACTTGGTGTATTTTGGACGAGATGCCAGTGGAGAGAGTGTTGAAGCCACATGTAACTAAGATTACAAGACTGGCTTCAGGAAATACAGAGGTTTTTGAGGAAGATATGGTTCCCTTCATACCCTCTGCTGCTGGATTGCAGTTCTAATTGCTCACCCCTCACTGGGCCTGGTTCCGGGTAGTTCCTGGGCTTCAGCACACCTCACAGAAGCTGCCTGGATTCACACTGTATGTGCCCGACTGGTTCCTAATTAGAAACTAAGTCCAGGGCAAAACTCGACTCTTTCATAGTTTGCCCAATTTCTTTGTGTCTTCTTCAATTTCCTTCATAAGTTTTCTATAGTTTTCATCATACAGATCTCTTGTATTCTTGGTTAGGTTTATTCCGAGGTATTTTATGTTTTTTTGCGCAATTGTGAATGGGATCAGTTTCTTGATTTCTCTTTCTGTTCCTTCATTGTTGGTGTATAAAAATGCAACCGATTTCTGTATGTTGATTTTGTACCCTACAACTTGGTTGAGTTCTTGGTTCAGTTCTAGTAGGCTTCTGGTGGAGTCTGTCGGGTTTTCTATGTAGAGTATCATGTCATCTGCGAAGAGTGAAAGTTTGACTTCCTCTTTGCCAGTTCTGATGCCTTTGATTTCCTTTTGTTGTCTGATGGTTGATGCTAGGACTTCCAGCACTATGTTAAACAACAGTGGTGAGAGTGGTCATCCCTGTCGTGTTCCGGTTCTCAGGGGGAAAGCTCTCAGTTTTTCCCTGTTGAGGATGATGTTAGCTGAAGGCTTGTCGTAGATGGCTTTGATGATGTTTAAGTAGGTTCCTTCTATCCCGACTTTCTCTAGAGTCTTCATTAAGAAGGGATGCTGTATTTTGTCAAATGCTTTTTCTGCACCTATTGACAGGATCATATGGTTTTTATCTTTTCTTTTATTGATGTGATGTATCACATTGATTGATTTGCGAATGTTGAACCAGCCCTGTAACCCAAGAATGAATCCCACTTGATGTTGGTGGATGATTCTTTTTATGTGTTGCTGGATTCGATTTGCAAGGATCTTGTTGAGGATTTTTGCATCCGTATTCATCAAGGATATTGGCCTGTAGTTCTCTTTTTTTGCTGGATCTCTGTCTGGCTTGGGAATCAGAGTGATGCTGGCTTCATAAAATGAGTCCGGGAGTTTTCCTTCGA